>NW_020211171.1:0-6394 GCF_003070985.1 Temnothorax curvispinosus | reverse complement strand
TCGACGACGAGCAAAATCGACGGGATATAGCGTTACAAATGATGCCAATGCAAGTACGTTTACCACGCAGTGGGTGGATTAAAAACCCATTTGATGAAATAAGTTACCGCGGAAAAACGGATAAACAAAATCCTATTAGATTTTTAGAAAAATTCGATAGACTAGCGCGATACGAAGGAGTACCAGAAGAAGAGCAACTGCGTTACTTCGGAAGATGCATGAAAGGCGCAGCAAGCCAATGGTACGAGTTACAAGACGCAAACGATATTTACGAAATTAAACGCATGTTTACCCAACAATTTTGGGGCTGCCAG
The DNA here is from genome assembly GCF_003070985.1 of Temnothorax curvispinosus. NCBI lineage: Eukaryota > Metazoa > Arthropoda > Insecta > Hymenoptera > Formicidae > Temnothorax > Temnothorax curvispinosus. The sequence continues at coordinate 6,080 of NW_020211171.1, read as the reverse complement.
GCGCAAATGAGGTTCCGGCAACAGATATATTTCGGAAAATACAAGCCAAACGTAGACGGAACAATGACCGAATATGCGTTAAACGTAGCCAGACAGGCAAAAACGTTACTACCACCGATGAGCGACGAGGAGATAGTACAGACAGTACGCGAACATTTTGACACCGATATCGCACGCGAACTAAGACCGTCGGTGGTCAGGAACGTTAACGAAATGATTTCGATGTTAGACACACTCGAGAATGAACGCGAAACACGAAGATTACGCGGAGAAGCGCGACGCGCGAATGAAAAACCCGCAAATACGAATCAAAGACAACGCGAGAACGCGAACGATGGCAAAAAGACAACGACACAAAGCCGTAACGATAACGAACAGCGACGGGCGAACGGACAATACAATTCCAACAGGCGGGACACGGCGAACCGAAATAACGGAACATCATCGTATAACAAATCGCCAGCCTGGCGGAAAACCGAATCACCCACGGCGAAACGTAAAGACGGTGGGGTAGACATCGTCGAATTACCAGATAGTGATGATAGCGTGGCAAAGCCAAGAGTCACACGCTACACGCGTGAACGCGAGGAACGCGAAGACAGAACGAAAGGATTCGCGAAAAAGGCGTACGATGGAAAGGCGAGAGACCGCGGACGAAAGTTAGCAGCAATCACAGCCACGAATCATGAGACCGAGTACGCAAACGACGACGCATCGACAAGCGAAGAGTCGACGGAAGACGAGTCAGACGAGAAAAAGTGTTGCGCGATAACGCGAGAAGAACATAAAGGCGACAACACAAAAGCGGCAATCAACGGCGAAGAAAACCCCATCAACATCATACGAACAAGAAAAATCATTGATGACCTAGACCAAGATATCGAAGATGCGCAAAAGAAGAACGTGACACAGCCGGACGTACCAATGATTCGTATGAAATTCGGTAGCTGTACGACTAAAGCACTAATCGATACGGGAGCACAAGTAACCGCGATGACAAGAGCCTTTTATGAACAACTACGTGACGCGAATGAGCAAATAGAGATATTGCCGATAAAAAAATTCACCCTGAAAGGAGCATTCTCCGAACGAGGATCAGTGATATCGAGCAAAGTCAGAGTCAACTTTGAATATCGCGACGAAAAATTCACACACGAATTCTTCATTGTGGAAAACTTGGCCTACGAATTGGTATTGGGCATTGACTTCCTAGTCAAATACAAATTGGTACTAGCATGTGACGACTCAATAGATGTAAAATTCCGTAAAACAATAACCCCGACGGTACGAGTAAACGCAATGAGGCGTGATGAAGCAGAGGAAAGTCTACAAAAAATTCTCGACAAGCACGCTGAATTATTCAATGGCGAAATAGGACGAGTAAACCACTACCAGCACAAAATAGAAATGAAAATAACTCGACCATATAAACGGAAAACATACCCGATACCAGAGATACACATGAGCCGAGTCAGAGAATACATTAAAGATCTAGAACGCAAAGGCATAATTAAAAAACAAGCAACGCAATACGTAAATCCACTTGTCGTAGTAATTAAGAAAAACGGCGACATAAGGTTATGCCTCGACGCGCGCGAAACAAATCGACACATGTCAAATGATCACGCGCAACCGCCAACGATAGAAGAGGTCTTTAGAAGAATTGGGAAGAAAAAATACTTTACAACCCTCGACGTAAGTAATGCCTTCTGGCAGATACCGCTAGAGGAGGAATCCCAGCAGTACACCGGATTCTTCTTCGATGGTCAAACCTACGTGTTCCAACGCATGCCATTCGGCTTAAAAACCGCCGGAGCATCATTCACCCGTGCAATGGACAACGCGCTGGGAGATCAACAGTTTCTGTTAGTCTATTTAGACGACGTACTCATAGCGTCGGACACGTTGGAGGAACACCTCTTCCATATCAACTGGGTGCTCACGCAGTTACAAAAATACGGATTCAAACTAAACCGAGAAAAATGTGAATTTCTTAAAGAACAAATCAAATTTCTGGGACACACATTCAGCGAAATAAAGGCTGAAATAAACCAAGAAACACGAACAGCAATCGCAAACTTTGAACGCCCCATCAACAAGAAACAAATTCAATCATTTCTCGGGCTAGTCAATTGGGATCGGCGATTCATTAAGAACATGGCAAGAATGACCAAACCACTGGAAGAACTATTAAAAAAGGGACAGAAATTTGAATGGACCGGAGAGCGGCAGAGCGCGTTCAACCAAATAAAGCAAGCATTCCGTGAAGCACCTGATCTTTACCTATTCCAGCCAGACGCGAGATACGGAATATTTGTAGACGCGGCTAGATCGGGATTAGGAGCGCGCCTATACCAATACCAACCGAACAACGAAGAAATTAAACAAACAATAGGGTATGCGAGCCGTAGCTTAAAAGGCGCAGAAAACAACTACACAATAACAGAGTTAGAATCTTTAGCGATAGTGTGGGCATTACGAAAATGGCACACGCTATTATTAGGACGCCACGTAAAAATTCATACCGACCACCAGGCACTCAAATTTATGAGTACATGCGTCCAAAACAACGCTCGCATAGCGCGATGGTTCGCTTTCTTACAAGAATTTGATCTAGAAATCATTCATTTGCCTGGCAAAGAAAATTCGATTGCAGATACATTGTCGAGACGCGCAATGGCAAACCATGGCGACATGACGAGCGACATAAAACGAATGGCCGTAATCAGAGATGTAACGCAGGGCACAAATACCACATGGTGGATCGAAATAATTAGAGAAGCGCAAGCTAACGAAGAATCGCTGAGAGAACGAGCACAGACGGAGCCCAATAATGTCTACGAACGCGATGGCATTATACGCGTGAAAGGTCCAGGAGGCGATCGAATAGCCTTACCCCGGAGAATCGCGTGGAAAATCACACGCGAAGTCCATAAATTATTGATTCACTTTGGAACCGATAAAGTGCACGACTTTCTCAAGCGATACTTCGACGGGGCAAACTTCGCACGAATAGCGCGAGATGTAGTGGCGTCGTGCGAGATTTGCCAAGCTACAAAGTTCTACACGCGAGCAACAGTAGGAAGCGAATACTACCGATTACCGAAAGCACCGGGCGATACACTGTCAATGGACATTTTCGGGCCGCTACCAGTTACGAACCAAGGGCACAGATACGTCTTAGTTGTAATGGACCAATTTTCAAAATATATAAAACTGTACCCGATGCGCGACCAACGTCTCGACACTATTATCGAGATGCTGGAAAATAAGTTTTTCACGGAAATAGGAATCCCCGAAACTATATTGACCGACAATGGCAGTCAATTCCTCACCGAGCGATGGCGTCAATACGCGAGCGACAAAGGGTTTATCGCGCGAAGAACCTCACCCTACAATCCCCAATCTAATCCTGTGGAGAGGGTGATGCGCGAAATAGGGCGAATAATTAGAACATACGCGAGCCACAGGCAACACGCGTGGAGCCGGATAATCGAGCGGGCGGAGATGGTTGTTAATTACACGACACACTCATCACACGGATACACACCGTGCGAATTGAACGACGGGGATGAGACGGGTCACTTGGCGACAATAGATCCCGCGCTACTTCCTCTCGTGGACGAAGAACACATACAAGAATGGGCGGAAAAGGTACAAGAGGCGCGGGAACGCCTGGCCAAAGCAGCGAGGAAGAGAAAAATCCAGGCCGATAAGCACGGTACGGCGGAATATAGCGCCGGTCAAGAGGTCTGGATCAAATTGCATCGACGCTCGGACGCGAGTCGCAAAGTAACTCGAAAAATACATCTAGTATTTGAAGGACCGTATCGAATACAACAAATAATACGCCCAAACGCATACCTCATACAGGATCTAGACGGCCAGACGATAGGCATATTTAACGCGCGACAAATAAAACCAAACAGAATTGCGAGACTGAAAGGAGAGGAGGACCAAGAGGACGAAGACGACAACGATGTAATTAACGAAACCGACGCGGAAGAGGACGCCGATGCCGATGTCGAAAGTAGCGAAGAAGAGAAGGAGATCGACACGAATCATCGAAATCGATCGATCGACAGACGCGATGACGTCATAGAAATCTACTCATCGAGCGACGAAAATGACGAAAATCGCGAGAACGAACGACGAGAGGAAAGGGAAGAAACCAGAGAATGGGCAGACGAGGACCGGGAAAATCAAGAAGAAGGGATAACCACCGACGAAGAGCCATGGCGAGATATCGAACGGAGATTATTACAGTCCACGGATAGCGAGCGCGACACGCGGACAAGGCGACGCGAAACCGATACCGACGTGATAGAGATATCGGAAACAAGCGACGACAAAGTCAACGGTGAAAATAATATTCGACGAATATACGTGATGGAGATAGACGATCCGGACAGCGAAGCGACGACCGTCGACTACGAGGAATATATCAAAGCATGTAAAAGGCGAAGCCACAGCACCCTACTTACCCCGGAAACATCGATGAACGAGGAGACTGGAAATTCCCACGACGAGTCCGACCAGGAAACAGCCAATGCAAGAGCGACGGACGAATCCCACGATGACCTAAAGAAAAAAATACCCGAATTAGTAAAAATCGAAATGAAGGAAGATATATTAATCGAACATGAGACAAACAATCAATAGATCGACCAAAGTGAACACGCAAATCACGTCGACCAGTCAAGAAAGACGGGGAGCGACGACGACGCGAGCGTAGGAAAACGCAACGCGAAACGGAGTAAAAAAGCAAAGTTCGGAGTAATACGGCGACCGGCTCGGATCCGAGAAAATCAATCGCGGCGTGATAATGGCAACGAAAATGAAAAGAAAGACACGAACAGAAAAGACATATTTAAAATCCGCAGTGCGAGAATTATCACACACCGAGTGTGCACAGAAAGACGTTCCGCGCGCGAGGAAAACAAGCTTGCGCGCGCGAAAGCAGCGTCCGCGGCGCGCGACTACGAGCATCACTCAGTCGACAATAACACACCGCGACGTATACACGCAGTACGAAACAGGTGTAACATAGTCAGCAAAATGAAGAGACTGGAAAATACGAGAGACGAACGCCGCGAAATTGTGTCGCGAGTGATGAACAAACGTGCGGTCGAGTTGGAGCAGGAGCAACGGGCAGAAAATATCGTACGCTTGGCGGAAGCATATGCACAGCATTTGACCAACGACGACGAAACGGCGAACCGACGAGCTTTACGAGAAGAAGCGATGGCAAACCAAAGAATGATACGCGCCATAATGGAGCTCGAAGAAATGCGTGGTCAAAACATTGCTCATTGCGAGGAGGTCGAAGTGCGCGATCCACTGGACAATACTGTCGTCGCGAACGTGCTCGTGGTGATGTCGGCGCGCGTGCTGCGAAAAACGAGTGCGCGCAAATTCCGAATCGTCACCGAAGTAGAGAACGAGGAGGTGCGAATGAGTGCGTGCACGGTCGACGACGCGGACAACGTAAACGTGGCCGGAAAAGAAAATAAAACACCCGAACTAATATTGGGTGACCTAGAGCCACCGATCAAGCCGTTGTCACAAACATCGACCGACAGCATCGGCATACAATGTGATATGCCGTATATGATCGGTTTTACGGAGCGCGACCCAGCAGTGTACGCGCGCACCAAGTTCCGACCCGAAAGACTTAATAAATACGGACTGGAAGATTCCGACGAACGCTCCCCGGAGCGCAATCCCATTGACACAAACTGGGCCGAAATGAATCTGTACTCACCCATAAGACAGCCCACGCCGGAATCTGAACCGAGCAGATCAGAGACCGACAACGATGGTGACGATAACGACAATGAGGCGCACGAGAAGACCCACGATACCGTGACATTCCACGAGGAGAACTTCAGCGAGGATAACGACGATGAGGCGCACGAGGAGACCGACGATACCGTGACATTCCACGAGGAGGACTCCAGCGAGGACGAAAAAGATGACAGCGACGAAGGGGACGGTAATGCCCACGGCAGCAAGGGAACAAGCCCCAGCCAAATTTGCATAAAATACGAACGCCAACAAAATTCGCTGGTAGCGATACA
>NW_020211170.1:0-21507 GCF_003070985.1 Temnothorax curvispinosus | reverse complement strand
AGAGAGAGAGAGAGAGAGAGACAGAGAGAGACAGAGAGAGACAGAGATGATGATGATGATGATAGTCGTTTATTAGCTTCAATAGCTACATAAGAAGTTTTCTTATACATTACAATAATAAATATCTGAAATTAATAACTCTGAAAGTAGCCTACTACGCAACTCTATTATATATTATATATTTGCTCCCCTCTCTCTTATCTGAATATGTTTCGCTACCATTCTTCTGAAATGCGGCAATCTGTCTTCTCTTTTTATTTCGTTGGGTAACGCATTGTACATTTTCATTCCTTCATACCATAACATTTTCTGTTCTTCCGTAGTTCTACATCTGTTGATATAAATATTTCCTTTTTGCCGTGTACTTACACCCTCTCTATATTGCACTAATTCTATATTATTTTGCAAATATATGGGACATAACCCATTTACAATTTTATATATGAGTACACATGTATTGTACTCGATCCTTTCTTTTATCGACATAAAATGTAGTGCTTCTAACATATCACTGATTCTCACTCTGTTATTACATCTAAGTATTATTCTCATCCCTTGGTTTTGCATTTTTTGTAGATGCTCCAAATTTGTTTTACTTATACCCACTAGTATAGATGAGCAATATTCGAACAATGGACTTACTATTGCTTTATATACAATGCACCTCATGTTTGCTGATAGTTCCCTCCCAATTCTCCGCATAACACCTAATTTCGCTCCTACCTTTTTACTAATATAATCTACATGTTTAGAAAAATTTAAATTTTTATCAATTATTATTCCTAGATATTTAATTTCACTTACAATTTCTAGTACCTTATTCTGCAGTTTAATTTTTAAATTGTCCTCTATTGCTTTCTTTCTAACTCCTCTTATTAACATAATCTTAGTCTTATCAACATTAACATACAGCCTATTTATCTTTAACCATTTTTCCACTTTCACCATTTGCTCATTGAGATTATTATTAATTTCTATACTAGAATACCCTGTTGTATAAATCAACGCATCATCCGCGAACAATCTTATTGCACACTTATCATTAATAGCCTCTATAATGTCATTTATATATAATAGGAATAACAAAGGTCCTAAAACTGACCCCTGAGGAAAACCTAAATCTACATTAACGGGAGTTGACAGAACCCCACTAAATTTTACTCTCTGAGATCTATTTTTCTAAGTAACTTTTAAACCAATTTAATACTGCTCCTTTTATTCCATACCATTGTAATTTTTTTATCAAGATTTCTCTGTCCACTACTTCAAATGCTCTTCTTAGATCTAAGAAAACCACTCCTATCATTTTTCCGTCCCCTATTGTTTTTTTCCAGTCCGAAACTACCCACTGTAAAGCAGTTTCGCATGAATGCTTTGCCCTGAAGCCCGATTGACATTCTCTAAGCAATTTATTATTTTCTAAGTATTCTACTAATTGTTTCTGAACTATTATCTCCAATATTTTCTCGTATACTGGCAATTTATTTATCGGTCGGAATTCTTCAATTTTATTTGTTCCTCGAACTTTGGGTATCGGAACTACAATCGCTTCTTTCCACTTCTCAGGGAACATTCCTTCTTCGAGTGACTTATTTAGTATATGACATATTTTCTCTGCTGCTGCTTCTACTACATGTTTCATTATTTCTACAGTTATACCTTCTTCTGTACCGGCTTTGTTTTCTAATTTTCGGACTATTTTACATAATTGCTCTACTTCAATTTGTGTAAATACTTCTAGAACACAGTCGGCATATTTTCTATTCGCTATGCAGTCTTCTCTACTATTTATATATGTTAGCGCCCTAATAGAGAGAGAGAGAGAGAGAGAGAGAGAGAGAGAGAGAGAGAGAGAGAGGGAGAGGGAGAGGGAGAGAGGGGAGGGGGAGGGGGAGGGGGAGAGGGAAAAGTGGGAGAGAGGAAGAGAGGGAGAGCGAGAGAGAGAGAATGACGGGAACCAGACGAGAGGAACCAGGTCTGCCTCCCTCTCCCTCTTTCCTTGCTTTTCCTATCTCTTTTTCTCTCTTTTTCCCTCTTTCTCCTTCCCACCTTTCTTTTCTCTCTCTTTCCTCCCTCTATTTCCCACCCTCCCGTCCTCCCCCTCAACCTTTCACTCTCCCTTCCCCTGCCTCCCTCTCCCTCCCACCCTCCCAACAATAACATGCTGAAATGAAACCGGCACTACCACCATGTGAAAAACTTTAATTGATTTTTGAGATTTTAAGTTGCCCGTTCTCAGCCTCTAAGTAATTGCTTGGACAACAATCGGTTCTAGGAAGTTGTGAGTTACATCGGTAGGAAGAAAATACCACAGTTTGGAGCGATTCTGACGTAAGCCAAAAAATGGCCTTATTGACACTCCTCCTTTTCAGCTGCGTCTTCTTTTTTAATTTTCAAAATTTTGCTTTTAGTAAAATTTTCAAAAAAAGGTTGGAGGCAGAAGATGAGCTCTGATCAAGTTGAAATTTTACAGATATTAGTTTTAGACATATTTGCATCTTTTCCGCCTAGTTGCGTTATAAAATTCAAAAATTTTGTTTTTTATATACAAGTTCGCACCACCTTAATGACTATGTAGAAAAGTAAAGTTGATGTTTTTTTTATCGGTAATAACATTTAAAAAAAATTTTTTTTTTTAATGCTCAACTGATCTTTATTTGAAATATATTTTGTATCATATGTAGATCTATGAGCCGCTGGAGGCTTAGGCGCGTATAATTTGTAAACAATAGCTTTCCATGTCACCTATGAGGTACTATTGTTGACACTGTACGCACCCGGGTTGTGATGGGTGCGGGAATTACGTAACAATTTTATGCTTGATATGCTTTATTTCGTTATACTTGCACAAAATATAAATTTCTTATGACGAGCGCTAACAAACGTGTCTTCTCTTCGCCCGCCATGTTACTTCACTCTGCACTGCGACATCTTTACGCGCAGCCACCTACTAACATATCGCCCGCCTTGAAAGACCTGGCTTTCAACGAGATATTACAAGTATTTGTACTCTCAGGACTTATGCTAATCTTATCGCTACACGTAAATACAAACAAATAGGAGTTTATACATCAATAGGTAAAATACAGAGTTTCGCTACAGTACGTTGCACTATGCCTTTCGCAGTCTTTACACTTACGACTCTGACTTTTCCATCACTGCCTTCGTGGCATTCAGTTACACGCCCTAATGCCCATTGCATCGAGGGTGCATTATCATCTCGCAATAGCACCAATGTGCCTACCTTGATCGGGGAAACTTGATCTTCGCGATTCTATTTGAATCTCTGTTGGAGATTAGACAAATATTCTGTGGACCAACGAGTCCAAAACGTTTGAACTAATTTAGTGAGATATTGGAAACGCGTAAGACGATTGGAAGGAGTTTCAACAAAGTTCTGCTGTGGTATGGCGTTAAGAGGTTCCCCGATCAGGAAATGTCCTGGGGTTAACGCACGCAGATCCGTTGGATCGCTCGAAATCGGAGTAAGCGGTCGCGAGTTCAATACCGACTCTATTTGAGTAAGAATAGTGTACATCTCCTCAAACGTTAATAGAGCTTCGCCGAGTACGCGCCGCATATGCGCTTTGATAGATTTTATACCGGCCTCCCACAAGCCGCCCATATGGGGAGAGTATGGAGGAATGAAATGCCACTGTATGGCGTGATCTGAACAATGTCGCTCGATAACCTCTTGATGATCGAACGTCGTGATTAGATCGTAAAACTCCGCTAACTCGTTTTTAGCGCCCTTAAAATTACTACCGTTGTCGGAATAAATATGCGCACACTTGCCGCGCCGCGCAATAAATCGCTTAAGTGCATTAAGAAATGCCGGAGTGCTTAAATCGGAAACTAATTCGATATGTATTGCTTTGGTAGACATACACACGAAAACACAGACGTACGCTTTACAAGTTTTGTTACGCGAAAGTTTTAAGCTGAACGGGCCGCCGTAATCAACGCCTACGTTCACAAACGCGCGAGTATACGTTACACGATGTGCCGGTAACTCACCCATAAGGTGTCGTGCAGCATACGGTCTGGCTCTGAAGCAAATAATACATTTATGCAAAATCTTTCTGATAGTTGACCTAGCAGATAAGATCCAATAAGATTCTTGTAATGTAGAAAGTAAAGCCTGTGCACCGAGATGCAAATTTCTACAGTGCTCATCGCGAATGATAAGATGGGTGACGTGATGATTAGAAGGCAAGACAATTGGGTGCTGACGCGAATACTCGATTTGTGCGTTCCTCAATCGTCCTCCCACTCGGATGATTCCTTCCTTGTCCAGAAAGGGATGCAGTGTCAGTAAACGACTGTCATGTCGAACACGTTGCTCGATATTTAGATCGTGGATTTCACGTGGAAAACAATGTGCTTGTACCAACTTAATGATCAGCCGCATCGCTTGATCCAGTTCGTTGACGCTCAATGGTCGTATCTGTCGCGTAGTACTTGATTTAATTGGTTCTTTCCAACGTAAGCAATATGCAATAACTCGCTTCAGTCTAGAAAGAGATGAAAACCGACTGAGTATATCGTTATCTTCGAAGATTTGCGTGAACGTGGTGCTGGATGCTTTGGTCTCCGGAATCTCGCCGATTACCGGGGGAATCGTTTCGTGAAGATGCTCCGCAGGATCGTACAACCACTCAGGTCCTTCCCACCAGAGACGGAGATGCTTTAGTTGATTTGGGTTCACCCCTCTGGAGATAACGTCCGCTGGATTGTCCTCTGATTTTACATGATGCCACATTTCCTTTTCTGTTAATTGATGGATCTCCGTGATCCGATTGGCAACGAAGGTTTTGCGTTGATAAGGTTCGCCGTATATCCATGCTAGAACAATTTCTGAATTGCACCAATAAAAGCGAGCTTGAATGCTTAATGATAGCGTATCCATTACTAGCTTAACCAGTTTTGCTAGCAGAAGAGCTGCGAGGAGTTCCAGTCGAGGAACACAGATTGTTTTCAATGGCGCGACCTTTGACTTCGCGCATAATAGCCGAATTGTAATCCTTCCTTGAGTATCGATCGATCGTAAGTATACGCAAGCCACATAGGCTGCTTCCGATGCATCGGAGAACCCATGAAGTTCAATGCGCACGGGGTTTCCGCAGACAACCACGCGCGGAATAGAGATGTCGTTGATTGCAGGAAGCTGTTCGAGATAGTTGAGCCACTCAGAATGTAGGCTGCTAGGAAGTGATTCGTCCCATGTAAGATTTAACTGCCACATGCGTTGGAGCAAGATCTTCGCAGTTATAGTGACTGGCCCCACTAATCCCAATGGATCGAAGATCTGAGACGCGACCGATAGTACTTTGCGCTTTGTGACGCGACCCTCTGTGTTTCTGAAGGTCACTCGATATTGTAGTGTGTCCTTGCGGGAAGCCCACGAAAGACCGAGAGTTTTCACTTCGTCTCCGATGTTTAATAGTTGCGGAATCTCGTCTGCACTGGATGAGAGGAGAGTCGGTTCGTTAGAGTTCCATTTGGCCAACGTGAAGCCTGCTGATCTCAATATTTCAATGAGATCTGTCTTCAGGGATCGAAGTGCGTTTATGTCATCGTCGCCGGTGAGGAGATCATCTACGCAGAAATCCTCCAATATGACTTTACTCGCAATCGGATGAGATTGTTTCGCATCATGAGCTGCTTGCTGCATAGATCGAATTGCTAAAAATGCTGAGGCTGCTTCGCCATATGTAACTGTATTTACTGAGTAATCCAGTAATGGTAAACTGCTGGCTGGTCTCCACACGATTCGCTGCAAATTTCTCTGCTCCTCGATAATCTCGACCTGTCTGTACATCTTCACGATGTCAGCTGTTAGTACGAATTGGTGTTGTCGGAATCGCAGCACGATTACAAATAACGTTGGCTGGATCGTGGGTCCGACTTGCAAAATGTCATTAAGAGACTTTCCTGAAGTTGTCTTGGCAGAAGCGTTGAAGACTACCCGAAGCTTATTCTGCCCGTTAACTTGGGTAACTACGGCATGATGTGGGATGTAATACACCGGCGAGGTGTTACTTGTTGTATCGTTTACGACGGTCATGTGACCCAATGATTCGTAATCCTGCATAAACTTGACGTAAGCTGCCTTGAGCTCAGGATCGCGTTCTAGCTTCTGTTCGATTTTGTAGAATCGCTTCACCGCGGTACTACGGGATTCGCCCAACTCGCTGGGGTCCCCTTTGAATGGTAGACTGACTATAAACCGTCCACTTGCGTCCCGTTTGTAGGTCTGCAGAAAGTGGAGTTCGCACGATTCGTCGCTCTTTGATCGCACCGGCGCCCGGTCGATCTCTTCTATCGTCCAAAACCTTTCGACCTGCTTTTGAAGTGCCGCGTCTGCTGTTATGTAACTGATTGATGCAGGCGATTGAGTGACTGGAGTAATATCACCAGCGGCTATCCATCCAAGATGCGTCTTCTGGAGGACTGGTTGATTGCGACCTAGTTTTATCTGGCCAATGCAAAGAAGATCCCAAAATATGCTTGCTCCTAATATCACGTCAACCCTACCTGGAAGGTGAAACGTGCTGTCAGCGAGATTTATATTAGGAGGGATTTTGAGATGACCGATTTCGACTGCTGCTATGGGCAGGTTCTCGGTTATTCGTTCAATAATCAAAAATTGACGCTTAGTTTTATATGCAGTATGCTTAGATTGTATAACAGCACCCGCTGATGCGTGGAGATCTATAGCTGGACCTATGCCTTTGACTGAAAAATCCTGCTCATGCGTACTTAACTTCAAACGCTCGCAAAGCTCACGCGTTATAAAGTTGAACTGAGAACCCGAGTCTAAAAGTACTCTACATTCGACTCGTGCTCCGCTCCTATCGTGAATCCAAACCCTTGCGGTTGACAATATGACTCGGTAAGGAGAGAAATGCTCTGGAATGCTTGTCGACGTTAAAGCGACGCCCTTGCTAGTGTCTGAATTGCTGCTACTATTCGATTGATTGTTCGCTTCTACTGATTGATCGTTAGGGTGTAACAACGTGTTATGTTTACCCTCGCACTTTCTGCAATGAGTCGACATACAATTCGCCGCGATATGATTGCTTCGCAAGCAATTACGGCAAAGTTTAAGCTCGTTTACTACGCTTTGTCTTTTCGGTACGCCTAAATCGCGGAACTTGTGGCATGAATAAATGAGGTGCGATTCTTCTTTACAATACGCACATTTGCGAGACGCTTGTTTCTCATCGCTTGTATTCGCGAAAGAATTCGATTGTGTTGCTTTATTCGGTTGGGACGACGCTCGCCCTTCCGATCGCGCTGCTGATTGTGTTTTATTCGTCTCTGGCTTTATATTCTCCGGTTCGAGAATGAGGCATCGATCCTCGAGGAAATCTGTCAAAGTGCCGACTGTGAGATTTTCCCGTTCCTTTGCATGCGCACGCCATTCGCGTCGCGTCATGCTGTCTAACTTTGAGGTTAAAAGATGAATTACTACTGCGTCCCAGGTATTAGCCCCGAGCTGCTCAATAGCACGAATATGTCGCAACATACTGTCTAATGTTTTTCGTAACTGCCCCCCAGATTCCTTCTGTATCACGGGAATGTCGAGTAGTAACTGTAAGTGACGACTTGCGATCGCGGTTTTGTCCTCGAACCTCTTTTTCAAGAGCGTCCAGGCAATTTCGTAATTCGCTGCGGAAGACTCGAGTGCTTGAATGACCTCCGCGGCACGCCCTTTCAATGACGACCGCAGATAATACATGCGTTGAATATCTGATAGGTTAACGTTTGTTTCGATTAGCCCCTGAAAACTGTCGCGAAATTGGAGCCATTGCTCAGGATTCCCGTCAAATACCGGAAAACTCATCGTCGGCAATTTGACCGTGAGATCCTGCGTGTGGCCGGCACCTCCGTTGAGGTGGGCATTGTTGTGCTGCTGATTACCCGCGTAATTGATTTGTTGATGCTGTGCTCGCTCAAGATTGACAAGAGCTCGTGCTCGACCGATTAAAGAACAATACCGTTCGTCTATGATATACCGTTCTTCATCCGCGTCGTCCAAATCCTCGATTTTATTCTGAGTGTCGTTAAAATTAGGCCATAAGCTTTGTATAAATTCGATTCTTGCTTCAAGAGTCTCGATCGGATTGCCCGACGCGCGAAAGCCCTCAAGAAATGTCTCGAAACCCGTAAGACGGGACTTAAACGTACCTCGCGCACGCCTAAGAGAGGTTAGCTCGTTTGCCATCGTGAAGCTACGCTAACTTGACACGATCTTTAGTAACGGAACGGACTTACAGGTTATGCTTAGATTGCTATACTCGATACGCTTAGCGCACGCTCGGATGCTGCTGTGATCCTCGTTGCCAAGTCGTAGAGCTGTCTGTGGAACGATGGTGCTCGACTCGTAGTAACAGCACGGCTGACCCTCGTCGATCTTAACCTCGATCCTCGCAGAATACCGGTGGGCTCGTGTCGCCGCCGGTGTCTTATCACGTGGCTACGTGATGGTGAGATCGCCGCAGTGCAAGCGTCCTGTGCTGCTTGCAAGCGCGCGAATCCGCTGTCTCAGGCTCGGCCTTGCGCACGAGTGAGTGTCTGGTGAGATCGCCGCCGTGCAAACGTCCCTTGTGTCGTCTGCAAGCGCGCCAATCCGCTTCCTCAGGCTCGGCCTTGCGCACGAGTGAGTATCCGTTGGCGCCCTTTGTTGCTGGGCCCGCCACACGAGAGAGAGAAAACGAGAGAGAGACAGCCTGACTATCCTCTCGTGCTTGCCGTTGTTTCAGGCGTCAATGCTTTTTGATGCAGTCGATCGGCTATCGCAATAACCGAGACTCACGATGCTTTCAGTACTTGCCCGCTGGACTACCTCTGCTAGATAATTTCGACAGCGTTGCCGGCAAATACTTATGTGCGTTTTCCACTGCCGGTTCGACGCACGTTACGTTGCTATGCCACATCCGGCCAATTATACCGGAATCCGGCTCGAAGGACCACTTGTACGCACCCGGGTTGTGATGGGTGCGGGAATTACGTAACAATTTTATGCTTGATATGCTTTATTTCGTTATACTTGCACAAAATATAAATTTCTTATGACGAGCGCTAACAAACGTGTCTTCTCTTCGCCCGCCATGTTACTTCACTCTGCACTGCGACATCTCTACGCGCAGCCACCTACTAACAGACACATCTTTTTTTGAAATGGTATCCCTAGTAGGCTTAATTCACTGCATGAAACGACCCTATAACTAATTGAATAGAAGCCGAATTCAATAATTATTGAAATAAAAAAAATTCAGGTTGGATTTTGAGATCTTTTACAAGCGAAAGCGGGAACATTGATCTGCATATTGCACGTAGCAAGCCGCCTAAAACGGAGTGAAAAATTGTTGCCGATGTCAATCGATTACCGACATGCAATATGCAGATCGATGTTCCCGTTTTCGCCCGTAAAAGATGCCGAAATTCAGCCTGAATATTCTTTATTTCATTAATTATTGAATTCTGCTTCTATTCAATTAGTTAAAGGGTCGTTTCAGTCATCAGTGGATTAGGCCTACTAGGGATACCACTTAAAAAGAAAAAAACTTATCAACAATAGTACCTCATGGGTGACATGAAAAGCTATTGTTCACAAATTATACGCGCCTGAGCCTCCAGCGGCTCATAGACCGCGCGGGACGACGAGGTAAGAAGAATAGCGCTAGGCGGAGTGCCGAGCTCTGATCTAATCTCCCGGGAAAAAAAAATTAGATCTGTCGAGATATGGACCAGATCTGGCTCATCAGATCTGGCCAGATATAATTTGATCTGCAAATTGTCTCTATTTGGCCAGATCTGAACAGATATAAGCAGATCTGACTAGATATAATTTGATTTGCTAAGATGTAATTATTTACCGAATGTATCCAGATCTGCTCAGATATAATTAAAAATCATGAAGGGATGTAAAATGCTATAAAACCATAAATATATCGATACAAAATTGTGTGCCACTTTATTAAGTATAAGCGTGGACTCCGATACAACTGATATTCGATGAGGTGTACCGAACACTTGATTTATATACCGTTCTTATACTATTGTTTGTCATATTTCAAATACGAGAAACGGATCTCATCAGATGCCATCTATCGGACGATCCGACATTTGCATAAAGGCTGTAACAAAAAGATCGGGACACTGGATTATCTCGGAAAGATGACGTTTTCGGAAGAAATGTTTTGTACAAAAGTTGTAGGGTACCAAGTTGTCCATTATGCGGTGATATTTGTGTGCGCGTGTGCGCGCGCGCGCGCGTGTGTGTGTACTACACACATTCTATCAAACATTTTAATATCAAAGTCATACTTATAAACCAATAAATATTGTTAATATCAAAAAACTAACAAAAACTTTAATATTTATTCAATACTACTGTAAAATTCGTAATTTATTGCATATCCTCGCAAGGTTCGCAATCTACTACCAATACTATCCTTTTCCTCTCACTTTAACCCTTTGGACCAACGACTTAACGTTTCTTTTCGAAAGACGGAGCCCAGTTTTCTCCGCACAAGAGCCTATCTTGCACGGAGGGGCGCAGCTATCGGAAAAACATTTCATGCTTCATGGCTCTAGTGGACTCGAACCTGGTTCCTCAGATTACGAGTCTGGCGTTCTACCACTAGACCACACTGCCGCCCTATTTAATACTACTCATTTTGTACCAAACCAGCAAAAAAAGAGGCATATATTTACTTTCGAATTTCAACCGAGTCGTACATAATTGGATTTTTGAGACTCGATGCTACTTATGTTCGCACTGTTCCGTAGCGACTACGCAGGGTCCCCCTAGCGGCAAATGGTAGGGAAAGGACCAAAGTTTTTTTTACGCCATAGAGCCATCTTTATTATGTCAATAACCCCGCGATGCCAGTTACTCGAAAATTTGGCTGGATCTCTCAAACCCGAAAGTCTTTCTAGGGTTAATTATATTCTATTGCCTACCGCTAATTTATTATCAGATTTTATCTACATTTAATAATATCTTGACGCTAATTACGATTATGTTTTTCTATTATTTATATTAATTAATAATTTATTTTACGTAATAGATATATCTTAACAGTTGCTTAAGCAATCGATATATTTTACACTCCTTTTGTAAAGTAATAACCAATAATTTTGTTGTCGTGCCGCACCGTGAGGTCGTTCTCAGGGCCGGCACCGTTCGTAGGATCCGCTGGGTGGAAGAAAGACCAACACTCGCGAGATTCGTGTAGCAGTGGTTTTTAATAAAGTAGATATTTGATGTAATACACTGAATGGCCTTAGTTTCACTACCCTGACTTGCGGGTGTAACAAAGTGTATAATATGAAATAATAATAATAGACTAACGCGGTACGTGCTCGGAATCTGGACTGCCCGCCGCTTATCGGAAGGGCGGGCCTTTTATCGCGCGGAGTCGCTTCCTCGCTGTCGACTCAGCTGTCAGCGCTTTTGCTTCCGGGCTCAGGTCAGTAGCCTGGCGACTTGGTGAAGCCCGGAATGCCACCGAAGGTGTATTTGGCAATAGCCGGAACTCGTGCGCTGGCAGCTCGGTGTCGCAACGAGGCCAACTCGGCTTCCGCATTACAACAATTTTAAATAAAAAAATATGTCATCGCTATTTGGTGATTGCATCATTAATTTTATTAAAAGGAAGTAGAAGCTGTAGAAGCACTCAGCGGCTTATCATTACTATCTGGATATAAACTATCTACAGCTATCCTGATTATTTCTTGTCCAGCAGTCATGCACAGGATACAATAATATTTTTTCGGGATTGCCTTTCGTCCGCCATGTCTTATTACTTATTTGCCGTTCGGAAACTACTTACACTCGGGATACGCCCTACCCCCACCACTACTCACTCGAGTTTACCCTCAGGTAGCGTTTTCGAACGCAGCCTTAATGTGGTTTTGAAGCCATTGCAATTCAATTGTACACGCATTAAAAGCACGTTATTGGGATCTGACATGAAGGCGAGGTTTAACCAATATGGCGCCGATCAGCTCACAGTTTTGGTGGGCTTCAAATGCTATGTTATAGTCTGTTATTAAAATGTTAATATCTGTTCGCGAAATCGCTGATTAATCCCGGCGATAGAAGCGGGATGAGAAGGACGCGCGTGGAAGGTGTTAACAAATTATTTCTTTAATTTATGTGTAACTCAGAACACAGTCTGAGCCGTCTTTAATGCGTTAAAAATGTACAATCTGACCTGAGAAACGATGAGCGGTGAATAAATGAGAAGTCTTTAGATTGTCCGTGAGTACGAGAGACAATTATATTAATTGCCCTCCTCGTGGTGATTAGCCCGTGAGCCGGTGAGACACGTGGCGGTCGGCACTCGCGCACGTGTGAGCCTGATTCGTCGTGTCGATGTACCAGAGTTGGACGAGCGGTCTCTTTAGACGTTAGTAAAGTATCTCGGCAGCTTCAATCACTGCGGTAGGCATTTCAATTCGTATTCACAAATCAAATGCACAGAGTACACGTCGTACGTCTGATCACTGCGCGGCCATTTGTACGACTCTGTGTGTCGCGAGGAAGAAGTTGGCGATGAGCGCGCCCGTGCTTACGCAAGTTGCGGCAACTTCCGGCGATTGGGCCCGTCGATATCCAATTGATGCTGCCATCTGATCGGATGGCGCAGTGTGATAACGGAATTTCGAACAATATCCATGGAAAATATTTGTGATTGGGCTGGTGCAAATCCTGCGCAGAGAAAGTTTATTGAAGACGAAAGAGTTTTAAAAGCAGGACATATAATTAAATGTGAAATAAATGAACAAAACATGAGAAGTGATGTTGTGAGCTTTACAGCTCTGTGTTTACAAACTTCTCACAGCAGTTTTCTTCAAGCGTCTCGTTTTTGCAACATCTATCATCAAATTATTCACCGTTAATTATTATTGAAAATGTATTATTTACACATTCATGCTTTTGGTTAAACAAAATCTCAAACTAATTTTTCCTGTCAAAAATTAACGGTAAAAGTTTACAATAACTTACACAGCTCGGATTACTTTGACCTTGACAGTATTATGTCCTTGACATATGTTGTCAAGGACATAATACTGAGTAACTTTTCCTTATAACTTAGTCGGCGGTCGCTGCTTATTAAAAAGTTATAAACAAAAAAAGTTTGAAAAATATAGCAGCTATTTTGAGTATTGGAAGGCATAAATGACTAATATATATGTCGAAATAGTTTACGCATACACTTTTCACGCGAACCGAGGTTCACCCACACCCCCCTGCTTTCGGGGGAGGTGCGGTAGCTCCGAAATAGTTCACGCATACACTTTTCACGCGAACCGAGGTTCAACCACACCCCCCCGCTTTCGGGGGAGGTGCGGTAGCCTCGAAATAGTTCACGCATATACTTTTCACGCATATACTTTTCACGCGAACCGAGGTTCACCCACACCCACCCCCCTGCTTTCGGGAGAGGTACGGTAGCCCTGAAATAGTTTACGCATGGGTTAGTTGACGCGCTTTAAACAATTAAATACTGTTAAAGCGCGTCATCTAACCTATGTAGATTAGTGACGCGCTTTAAACAGTTAAATACTTGTAAAGCGCGTCATCTAACCTACGTATTTTCCAAACTTTTTTTGTTAATAACTTTTTAACGAATAACGAGCAACGGCTAAAACCTTCTGAAGGTCACTCGGGGTCATGACCTTGACAACATATATCAAGGTCATTGAAATCGGTGAGGTCGCCAAACTTTTTTTTGTTAATAACTTTTTAATAAAAAGCGACCGCCGATTAAGTTATAAGGAAAAGTTACTCAGTATTATGTCCTTGACAACATATGTCAAGGTCAAAGTAATCCGAGCTGTGTAAGTTATTGTAAACTTTTACCAAATTAACTTACCTAGCAGTATATAATCCTCTTTCTTAAAATGCAGTGAACACACTCTTATATAAGGGGTCATTTTCTCCATTTTCAATGCATTTTTCCAGGCTTTGAAACAATCAATTTTCTCTAAATTGCCAAAATAATTTTTGAAATGTACGATGCACTTTTTGGGCTTAGGAAAGTGATGAAATCGAACATTTAAATTATATCAACCTTATTTCCACAACCGCGACCTAAACATTTAATTCTGCTCGTAGATTTACAACGCGGAGAAAATTTATCCATATTAATAAAAATACAACGCAAAGCCAGTATGACCGCACATCAAGCCTGTACATGCCACGAGATCTGTGAGCCCTGAGTGCTTTTACTTTTGACCACCAGATGTCATGGCGACAAATGTCAGGTCCCAATACGCGCATTAGCGCTTCTTGGGATAGTAATAGGTTGGCCAATAAGTCCGTGCGGTTTTTTACTTATAAATGTTACTTATAAATAACCGCACGGACTTATTGGCCAACCCAATATATACGCATCAAGGCGCATACGCGGAAAGGATGCTTTTATATACATTTGTACATAAGGATTATCAGACCCTTATACATAAGAAGTTAGCACCCCAGTAATATATAGATGTCTGTGGTCATTTTCTATACCGACCTTGCGATCATGTACATGTTGCGTGCGCAGCAGTTAATTCGCCAGACTAGAGTCAAGCTCAACAGGGTCTTCTTTCCCCGCTAATTTTTCCAAGCCCGTTCCCTTGGCAGTGGTTTCGCTAGATAGTAGATAGGGACAGTGGAAACCTCGTTAATCCATTCATGCGCGTCACTAATTAGATGACGAGGCATTTGGCTACTATAATGAGAGTCATAGATACGACCGCACCGGGGGGTCTGGGGAGGGCGGTTAGCCCCCCCAGAATCCTCCCCGTGGTCGGAGTGCGATCAACGTCAGCAATACTTCCCTTCACGCTAGAATCAGAGCCGACACCGGGGATTTCCCCCTTACAGAGCCCATACCTGACGATTACGTACTCCCGGACAAGCCGACCCTTCAAACGTAGGGAAACGGTTTCCCGTAACGCACTCATGACTCACTATTGTACCTGTGGTGTTCCCCAAGTAGCAGGGTTCCTGCAGCAGGCGTGATCCACTTGGATTAGATCAGCCCAACTGACAGGGTTGGGGTGCCATAGCACCCCCATTATAGGTAATGCGCAACATGAGCTTCATAGCGTGACCCACACTAGGCCCTCCATGCCGCTCACTCGGCTATGCGAATCCTCTGCCCCTACGAGTCCGACACCATCTGGTAGGGCACCGGTAGCCTCCCGGCGGGGCTCCCTACCCCCGTAGTACTCGTGTCGAGCGATCTTAGCTCACGTTTGACGAGTCGCCGTCGCTGGTGCCATGCCCCCAGCTACCACGTAATCGCACAAGTCGCCCCGTGCTATTATCGCGTCGCTCATCGGTTGCCCGGAGATCCGGGATTCGGCAGCAGTCGACGCGCCTTAGGAATATACGGCACGTGGTGCGCCATATACCCCGCTCGTATTGGGCATCTCCCACGCACGAGCACGCCGCGCTCGCTTCGCGAAACGCTACCCTGTTCAGTACTACCGGCTGCATCCGTTACCCAGCTGATAGGACCTGGGATTGGGCAGCAGCCCAGCAGTTTTATGGGTAAAGGGCACAGGGTGCACCGTTTACCCGCGCTTGCTTGAATTTCTTCACGTTGACATTCAGAGCACTGGGCAGAAATCACATTGCGTCAACACCCGCGAGGGCCATCGCAATATTTAACGAAAAATGGTTTTGGTGGTTTGTTTGAATAAATGCATGAGGATTATCTCTCTCTAATGCTCATAGGTATATGATTACTATGGAAAGGAGGATGTTAAAGTCCGAATTTTGGCTCCTGTGGAACTTTAGTTGACCGTAAAAAGTTGTTGTTTGGGACCCACATGAACAAGAGAAAACAGTTTTACATCCTAGAAATGCGGGAAACATTGATTTTACATCGAATTTTTTTGTGAAAACCAAATATTCTGATACCACGCTAAAATTTTTCATGAATCGGATGCATTGCGAAGGTTTTTTTTTATTATAATTGATATTAATCCTTTCAGTACGTCTATTATACTGCTCGCTGCGGCCGAGCAGTGACTATAGTCACTGCGCACATGCTGCTTACTGCGGCCGAACAGTGACTATAGTCACTGTCCACATGCTGCTGCTCACTGCGGCCGAGCAACTTGAAGTGTTAACTTGAAATGCTTCTGTTGATAAATTTTTTAAATTGTTTTTGTTATTGAGTTTTATTACATATAATGAGTTTTATTACATATAATAATTGAAGGCGTCGAACGTCAAGTACTCTATAAAATAAATGAATTACCTAATTTTATTCTGGCAATACAAACATTTTGGGTCGGCCATTTTGAACCCGCCATGTTAGATTTTGACGTAGAATTACGTCTTTGTCGACAGTAAGGGGGGGTAAATTCAGCCACAGATGCAACGTTTTCTTGCAACGTTTTCCGCGAATTACTCATTTGTTAATAGACCGAATTTTAAAGAATTATATATGAAACAGGGGTAGAATTTTCCGGGAATGGCGGTGGTGGGGTTAATTTTTTAATACCGATTTTTTTTAAACCGGTTGTGTAGTTTTTTTGTTATATTTTCTAAAATAATAATTGTAAAGTAATAAACAAGTTGTCATTTGATAGCTTATATAGTCTCATTTTCTTTCTAAAGTCTAGAAAGTCTCCAAAAGGGGTTACCGATATTTTTGGAAGCCAGTACCGAAATTTTTTCAATTTTTCGGGAATTAATTGACCGAATCTTAAAGAATTGTATGCGAAGTAGGGGTAGAATTTTCTGGGGGTGCCATAATGTGTACAGTTTTTGTTACCGATTTTTTTGGAAACCGGTTTTTTTAATTTTTCCAATTTTTCGGGAAATAATTGATTGAATCTTAAAAAGTTATATATGAAGTAGGGGTAGAATTTCCCGGGGAGTGCTATAAAGTGTACTATTTTTTGTTACCGATCTTTTCGAAAACTGGTTGCGTAGTTTTCGATGCCAATGTGTTTCTTATGTTCTAAGACGTCGAAATATTGCATTTAAAAAATGCAAAATTGCTAATAATAAAGAGATTACAGATTTCTGTTTAAAAAAACAGCCAAACTTACCAAAATTTCTATAACTTAAGAACTAATCAACTAAATTTTAAAAAATTATATATGAAATAGGGGTAGAAAAAACTGAAGAATATAATAGAATTAATAAAAATTGTTAATAATGAAGGGGTTATCGATTTTTATCTAAAAAGATAGAAATTGATAACCCCTTTTAGAGAGTTTATAGACTTTAGAGAAAAAATGAGACTATATAAGCTTTTCTTTTTTCATTTAATTAATGGATTCGTAATCAGCATGTCTGAAAAAGCGCGCTCAGACTCATTTTGATAAAATATTTGAATGATGCAATCTTACGTACAAAACTACATGTCAAGAATGTCATTTTTTATTCGCCATTTCTACATTTTGCTATTTAGCCCAGTAGCTAGGTAAGTTTACCCTGCAAAAGGTCGGGTAGTTTTGATTTTTGGATATGTTTTATACTTTGGGGCCTTAATGAAAGATTCAAGTTTTCGACCTTGGCGCACTTCCGCTCGCGCCGCTATCTTGAAAAAATGGACCACAAAACCGGTTTTTTCGGAATATCTCCTCACCAGTAGGTATTTGGGCAAAAATAGTTATTATCAATTTTGTAGAAGATATAATTCCCTACAACTTTTGTCGGAAACATTTTTTTGTATATCTAATGGATAGCAAGCTTGTTAGGAACGAGCCCGTGCACGAGCCTGGCCTCTTGATTTAGATAAGGAAGGAACAAATGACACGAGAATATCGAGAGATATTATCAAAGCGCATGAAAACGTTTAACACATGTTGTCGCAAGTAAAGTTATTATAAACGAATCGTAAGTGTTACGCATGTACGCACCGTAATGTTATTAAGTGAAGAATATAAGTAAATATCTATTGGGAGATATTTTCAAAACGGCAAGCAAACGGTTAATATATATTATCGCAGATCAAGTATTAGAAACGAGTCTTAAGTGTGAAGCACGTACGTATAAGAACGGAATCAAGTGAATAATCTAAAGGTCTCGTGTTTATCACGTAATATTAATCGCACAAAAATTAGCAATTTACATTCTTTAATTGTTATTGAAATAATTGCAACTGCAAGAAAAGATTATTGAATATATTTAGACTGAGCTCAGTTTTAGTAATTGACTCGACATTAAAGGTTCGCGGCTCTTCTATAATTGAGGAAGTATCCCTCTTAACTTGCTCTCGAGATTTATGCAAGTGAGAATGGTCACTATGAAAGTATCGGGGATCCTTCGTGTAACGTTAGACGGGCGTCTAACTTCCTCTTTCAAATAGACCAAAGCCGGTTACCTTATAATTGAAGCTCTCCTCAAATATGACATTCAGTTAATTATTAAAGATTGCAATGACCAAGCCAAGACCAGATCTCTCGATGTTCCTCAATGGCTGCTTTCCTCGTGTCAGAAAGGCTTTCCAGAACGTTCCACAATGGCTGCTTGACTCAAGCCGGGGAGGGTTTCCAAATCGGTCCACAATGGTTGAATACTGCAACGACCGTCCTTCTATCTCTTGTTGGGCGTTCGGAAATATTATACACTACCGCCCCGATAATAGGTTCTTATAGTCAGAACGACTTTCGCAACTACGTATCTCGAATATTAATTCGCTCGAAAGAATGTACTCGAAAACCGATCTTAGTAGACGAACACGACTTTACTCTACGACTGCCGGAAGACGAATGCTCGCTCGCCGGGTTGCGCGCCCCTCCTGACATGCTCACGCACGCGCTGTGTAACACTACGCTCGCCGCTTCTCTCGCCCGGGACGCAACGCAGTCGGCGTTTCGCGCGCGTAGTAATACATGGCCTACGCTGAACGCGCGGCCTGACCTACCGCAACACAAATGCCACAGATGGCTACTTCTACACAATTTCTCTCTCTCTCTCTCTCTCTGTTTCGTTCAACTTTAAACAAAGCTACAGCACTGTAAAGTGGAGCAAATTATTAAAAATATCACAAAAGGCTCCGTTTTAAACATATTCGTAGGCTGAAAATATTTTACGTATATTTAATTATAAATTTAATTTATTTTATTTAATTATAAATAAATAATAATTAATTTATATGTTTAAGTTGGCGCGCAGTATTTATTGGAAATAGTATTAAAAATTTACACGAAAAATTATTTCGCGAGAAAAATTATCACATGCCTCGGTGATCGAATTGGTGAAACGCCCGCACGGTATGAGGGAGGTTCAGGTTTGAATCCTGGTTGAGGTGATATTTTTTGCAATAAATTCATTACAGTAATATTTGGAGGGAGGAGATGTTAGATACGATGCGTATCAGCATCAAAAATTAAATCGATTATCGTTTTAAAAATATGTAAATTTACTGTTCCTACAAGCATGCTGTGTTTCAAGATCGACAATTCAGTTGGCGCGCAGTATTTGTTGGAAATAATATCTACTAAAAATTCACACAAAAAATTATTTCGTTACTTAGATCCAAAAGCTCGGACTAGACGGCATTCTCACATTATATCGATTTTAAATCTTAGAGTTCTATTACTATTGTTAATAATAATAATAAATTTATATTAATAGAAATTAATAAACAATAATTATAATAAAATATGCTTAAAAAGGAGCCTTTTGTGAAATTTTTAATAATTTGTTCCACTTTACAGTGCTGTAACTCGCTATCTATTGCATATACGAAAAAATGTTTCAGACAAAAGTTGTAGGGAATTATATCTTTTATAAAATTGATAATAATTATTTTTGCCTAAATACCTACTGGTAAGGAGATATTCCGAAAAAACTGGTTTTGTGCTCCATTTTTTTAAGATGGCGGCGCGAGCGGAAGTGCGCCAAGGTCAAAAACTTGGATTTTTCATTAGGACCCCAAAATATAAAACATATCCAAAAATCAGAACTACCCGACCTTTTGCAGGGCAAGAACTATTTTTTCCTCTGCTACTGGGCTAATTTGGATAATAGATTCGTGATCAGAGATTTCAAAAACCTTTTGATACCAATTATAATAAAAACACCTTCGCAATGCATCCAATTCATGAGAAATTTTAGCGTAGTATCCGAATATTTCGTTTTCACAAGGAATTTCGATGTAAAATCAATGTTCCCCGCATATCTAAGATGTAAGATTGTTTTCTTGTTTACGGTCCCTTGTGGATCCCAAACAACAATTTTTTACGGTCAACTAAAGTTTCGCTGGAGGGCCAAAAATCGGACTTTTTTAACATCCTCCTTTGTAATTCCATTTTGCAGCTTTATCAGTAAATGCAAATTACGAAATACGGATTCAGTGTACATTTTCCGAGTAGCTACTGCGAATATTGGGTAATTATTCACTTTAGGAGAAGCACCTCCGATGACCTTGACCTGACATGTTGTGACCCTGAGTAACTTTTCGTTATAACTTATTCGTCGCTTATTGCTTATTTAAAAGTTATGAACAAAAAAAGTTCAAGAAATATAACAGTTCGTGTCAGAGTTAAGAGAAGTAATTTATTGATATACGTGTATGGACAGTACACATATAGGCGAAGAAGAGACTACCGCAAACAGGGGTGAGTGGAGATAGACCTCGGTGGAAGTTGAAAACTTGAACCGCAATGAGATTAAGGGCGACCTCACCGATTTTAATGGCCTTGACATATGTTGTCTAGAGGACATAATCTTGAGTAATTTTTCCTTACATCTTAATTGTCGGTTATTACTTATTTAAAAGTTATTAGCAAAAAAAGTTTGAGAAATTTACAGTTTGTGTCAGTGCTAAAGGAAGTAATTTGCTGATATGTATGCATAGACAGTACACATGTAGGCGAGGGAGGGGCTACCGCCCTTTCCCCGCAAGCAGGGGTGGGTAGGGGTGGACCTCGGTTCGCGTGGAAAATTGGAAACCTAAACCGTACAATAATAGACCTTTGAATAGATTGAAGCAAGGTTCACCCCATCCCACCAATCCTGCTTATAAGGCAAAACGAGGTCTATTATTGTACGGGTAAGGTTTTCAACTTTTCACGCTAACCAACGTCCACTGCCCCACCCACCCCTGCCTGCGAGGAAGGGCTTTTCTCCCGCCTAAATGTGCACTGTTTATACACATAATAAGAGAAATAGGATCGACGATATACAATCAATTAGAATCAAAAGCCATGCGATCAAAGCTTAGGTCTTTGACAGCCTTATATTAGTTACTGTATACATATATGTTTATATATGTATATACATATAATTTTTCCAACAAACTGCGCGCCGATTATTTGTCGGACTTAAAACACAGTAATTGTTAGAATTAAAAACCCTTCCCTCCCCGGAATTAAATCGACTCGATTTAATTATCTAATAACTGTAAAGAAAATTTATTGCGAAAAATATTACCTCAGCCAGGGTTCGAACTTGGAACCTCCCTCATTCCGTGTAGGGCGTCGTACCAATTCGACCACCGAGGCATGTGGTAATATTTATCGCAA
>NW_020211169.1:0-4499 GCF_003070985.1 Temnothorax curvispinosus | reverse complement strand
GTCGTAAACTCATCGTATAATAACGCGTCGAAGTAACAAAGCACTGACCCGAGTCGAAATTTTTCTCCTATTTTCGACAAAAATGTTCAATCTAACACCTACTTTCGACCGAAATGTTCGACCTAACACCTACTTTGGTACTTTAAGCAGTCACATCACCCTATTTTGAACCTCTTCAACCTCTGGCTCCTATTTAGAATCTGACAATTCTGTTTGAATTAAGAAATCATGCTCCTACTTTAATGTTCCTAACGTTTTTTTAATTTATTTATTGCATTTAGTTTATTTTTATTATTATAGGTTTATTATATATTGTTACGCCCGCTCGCCCGTGCCGAGACGTCGTTCTCGTGGGCTGAAATTGGCTTCGCTCCGCAGAAGTTTCAAGCCGAAACGCGTCCCTTGACAATGGGGACGCATAGAATTATTGATTTAATTACCGCCTGTCAGATTGATCTGGTGACTCGAATCGTTCGGTCCGGTTTCCCAGAACTTTCTTGTATTCCGTTCTGAGTTTAAATAAACCCGAGTTTTTGTATAACGAGAGTGGTTATTTCTGCGATCCCGGAAGTACGCGGACGCGTTCGTGAGTGCGCGCGACACGAATAGCGAACGGAGCGTAACACTTTTTGGGGGCTCGTCCGGGATTGCGCGTGTGAGTGTGTGTGCCATGACGACGCTAGTTGCGACGAGAAAGAGACGCCTGGTGGACTCTTCGGAGCCTGCGACGGAGTCGGCAGCTTCAGAGACGGCAGCTCTCCAAGCCGTGCTACAGGAGATGCGGCAAATGCGCGAGGAGCAGGCGCAACGTGATGAGGAACTCGCCGCAATGCTTCGCCGGCACGATGAGGAGCTCCAATTTTTACGGGGAGACCGGTTGCCTTCTCAGGAAACACAGCTAAGTCCTTCCGATATTAGAGCGAATCGCGGTCCGGAAGTAGAAGCCGTTGGTGTGGGAAATGGCGCGCGCAGTGAAATCGGATATAAACTTAAACCTGACACGTTTGACGGTGTGGTTCCGTTGCGAGAGTTTTTCTCGCAATTTAATTTAATCGCACGCGCAAATCAATGGGACGATGCGATCAAAACCGTAGCTTTAGCGTCGTGCTTAAGGGGAAAAGCGCGTTCTGTCCTAGAATCGGTAGAAAATTTAGAGAATTTGGGTTACGAAGAACTAAAGTCCAAATTAGAACTACGTTTCGGTGAGGGGCAACTTTCGCAAAATTATTATACTCAGTTTACGAACAGAAGGCAAAGATTCGGGGAAGATTTAGCTACTTTCGGTCACAAATTGGAAAGGCTCTCTCGATTAGCTTATCCTGAGTGTCCCTACGCGGTTCGAGACAAGATCGCGTGCGCTCAATTTGTTTCTTCCCTTTCGTACGGATTTGTTAGAAGGACTCTTTAGCTAGAAGGGATTACCTCGCTGAAGTTGGCCATAGAGAGGGCAAAGGCCGTCAAAATTATACAGGGAGGAAATTTTGAAAGGAGGATGGATTTTGAGAAGCGATTTGAGAAGGGGAAGGATAGGGGCGTGAAGAGTAATGAAAAGGGGAACGGAGATGAAAAAGTCGAAGAAAGAGGAAAGAAAGGTTATGGTTATGAGCGGAGGGATTGGAATAGAACAAAAGAGTGTTGGAATTGTGGAAAGGAGGGACATTTCCGGTTTGAGTGTCCTGAGAACAAGAGAAACTCGGTTTAGTTGCTCTCGGCGGGGGAAGAACAACTGAAGTGGGCATTACCCCGAGTGTTAATTGTTCTCAAACTTTTTCTGTTAATCGAATAAAGTCAAGTTCAAATTATTTTAGTTATAAGGGGATGTTGGATGGTAACGAGTGTTGTTTCAAGATAGATACGGGTTCGGATGTTTCGATTTTTAGTAGAAGAATGGTTAGAGAGGGCAAGCACATCATTCAGATTAAGGACAATTCTCTTAGATATCCCACTGGAGAGGTAGTTCCCATCGAATTTAAGGTCATGGCAAAAGTTCTCTTGGGAAAATATTTCGTGGAAATTCCTATGTATGTAATAGACATGGATGATGATTGTTTATTAGGTGTAGATTTCTTAAGGAAAATAAATTTAGAAAATGTTTTTGAATTTGCTTTCATTTCTTCGGAATCCGATAAAGAAAAGGTTTTGAGTTGTTCTCGAATTCAAGTTTCTTCCGAAAGAGCTCCATTCTTGAAAGAACTCTATACTAATAATTCCTCAAATTTAAATAAGGCTCAGAAAGAAATTTTTACGGATTTCTTAGAGGAGTATCAGGATGTATTTTCCGAGGAGATTGTTGCTGGTAATTGTGGAGTCGTCGAACATGTCATCAATTTAGAAGATTCTTCTCCCATTAAGCAGGTTCCTCGTCGAATTCCCTTACGAATGCGAGGGGAAGTAGAAAAGATTATTGAGGAAATGAGAAAGCAAGGGGTCATAGAAGAGTCGCAAAGTCCGTGGGTTTCTCCTGCTGTTTTGGTAAGAAAAAAAGATGGAACGTTGAGATTTTGCGTCGATTATAGAATGGTAAATGCAATAACTAAAAAAGATTCGTTTCCCTTGCCTAGAATAGATGACATTTTCGATCAGCTTTCGGGAAACTTTTGGTTTTGTACTCTGGATCTTAAAAGTGGTTATTGGCAGGTAAAGATTCGTCCTGAGGATAGGGAAAAGACTGCCTTTTCTATTAGACGTGGATTATGGCAATTCACTGTAATGCCTTTTGGGCTGTGTAACGCTCCTGCTACCTTTGAGCGTTTAATGGAAAAAGTATTGCGAGGATTATTATATAAAATTTGTTTGGTTTATTTGGACGATGTAATAATTTTCGGTAAAAATTTTAATGAAATGCTAGAGAATTTAAAGAACGTGCTCTCACGGTTACGTTCTGTTAATCTTAAAGTAAACCCTAAAAAGTGTATTCTCTTTGCAAAGGAAATAAAATATTTGGGACATATAGTCTCTTCAGGAGGTGTTACTACAGATCCGGAAAAGATCTCTGCTGTGAAAGATTGGCCGATTCCACATAACAAGAAGCAGCTTCGAAGTTTCCTAGGGTTTTGCTCACATTATCAGAAATTTGTAAAAAGATTTTCTTCTTTAGCCAAACCTTTATATGCTCTAACAGAAAATCAGGTTAAATTTTCTTGGGACGAGAAATGTCAAAGTGCATTTTTAGAGTTGAAACGAGTGTTATCTTCTTCTCCAATGTTATCCTTCCCGAGTGGGGAGGGAGAATTTATTTTAGACACTGACGCTTCGAATATTGGAATTGGCGCAGTCCTTTCACAAAAGCAAGAGGGAGTAGAAAAAGTCATTGCTTATTTCAGTCGTGTACTTAGTAAGTCTGAGAGGAATTATTGCGTTACTCGTCGAGAACTCTTGGCGATAGTCGATTCTATTAAATTTTTCCGACATTATCTTCTAGGGCGGAAGTTCTTGATCCGTACGGATCATGTTTCTCTTAGGTGGTTGATGTCCTTTAAAGACTTAGAAAGGCAATTGGCGCGTTGGCTGGAAAGACTCCAGCAATATGAGTTCGAGATTATTCATCGCAAAGGTTTAATTCACAAGAATGCCGATGGGCTTTCTAGACGACAATGTGAATCATTTGGTTGCGAATATTGTGTCAAAGTGGAGAGAAGGCAGATTGAAGAATCAAGAAAATCAGTCGCTCGTATTATTCTCATAGGAGAAACTCTTCAAGATTGGCGCAAGGAGCAATTAGAGGACGTTAGCATTGCTTTTATTTACCGCGGGAAGGAAACGGGAATACGTCCGTCTCGTTTTGAAATACCCGCTGGAAATGTCTCCGCCCGAATATATTGGTCTTATTGGGATGCTTTGAGTTTAAAGGATGGGGTTCTTTATAAGAGATGGGAAGCACCAAATCTTAAGTCAAGTATTTTTCAGCTTATTGTTCCTCGAAACCGTGTTAACCAGATTCTAGAAGAAGCGCATGATTCTTTTTCTGGAGGACACTTTGGAGTCAATAAAACTCTTGAAAAAATCCGAAAGCGGTTTTATTGGGCTACCTGTAAACAAGATGTGGAGGAATGGTGCAAAACTTGCAAAGTTTGTGTGTCAAAAAAAGGCCCTTTGGGGAAGGGAAAGTCTCCATTACAAATTTATAATGTTGGGGCCCCATTTGAAAGATTACAAATGGACATACTTGGCCCTCTTCCTATTACTACTTCCGGAAATAGATATCTCCTCGTCATTGTTGACTGTTTCACCAAATGGGTAGAAGTTTTTCCTCTCAGGAATATTAGGGCAAGTACAGTGGCAGAAGTCTTCGTTAATCAAGTCATTTCTAGACACGGGGTCCCTTTAGAAGTCTATACGGATCAGGGGAGGAATTTTGAGTTCAAACTTTTCGCGGAATTGATGAATCTCCTTGGAATTTAGAAAACGAGAACAACTGCTCTACATCCGCAATCGGATGGACAAGTCGAGCGACAACATCAGACTATTATTAATTATTTGGCGAAGTATATTTCTGAAAA
>NW_020211168.1:0-4731 GCF_003070985.1 Temnothorax curvispinosus | reverse complement strand
AAGAAGTGCTTCTTCTGCTGATAACTGACTCTTATTTTTTAAGAATGAAGGCCTAAAGATTTGAATATCATGTTCTTTGCATTGTGCATCTATAAAAAATCCTCTATCAATCATTATTCTATCACCTTTTTCTAGCAAACTAAACAAGTTACTTTGTTCAAAAATTGCTTTGTCCGAAAATCGACCTCCATAGCAACGACTTACGAATGAAATTGTTCCAGCTGGTGTAACACCTGTCATGAATTTTAAAGTATGGTTTGATTTATAATTAGAGTATGTTATTGCTTGACAGCATACAGATTTAGGTTTTTGCAAAAGTATTTCCGTACAATCTAATATTATGCGAATATCAGGAAATGGAAGGAAACAGTTTGGAATATTTCTAAGAATCTCTTGTTTTGAGGACCAATGTATGCAACTGTCGAAGCATGCACGCAGTACGCTAATCATGTTTACAAAAATCCTTCGACAAGTTTTTACAGAGTAGCAATTGAACAAAGTTGCCAAAAAAGCAAATGAAATATTTTGTTTTAATTTAATAAATGTCAGCATCACTTTTTCCTCTATTGATAACTTACTCTTAGCATTGTTGTACAGTTTTTTGACATTACTCACTATTACATGAAATATTTCAAAATTGGGAATTCCTGTAGCTGTACTTAGTTCACGATCGCTTTTTATTTGATCATAATATGAAGAATAGAAATCTGTTTGAATATCGATGTCCCTCACTTTAGTTTTCTCCTCATCTGCAATTAATAATGTCTCATTGTTTCCCGCGCTGTCAACTCCAACATCATTGACATTGATGGCAACAGCCTCGTCTGTATCTTTCACTGTTTCTTCTCTCTCCTTTTTGTTTGCTTTTTTCGCATCTCGTTTTGCAACTCGTTGAGCCCTGGCTTTTGAAGCAGTAGAAACGATCTTTTGCATGGGAAGTTGAAGTGTTGGAATAGCAGATTTTTTTAGATGTGGTCTTTGATATTCTAGCTCTAAGAAAAATTAATATAAAAATTTATAACTTTTATTGCATTTTTATATACTGTCACGACTTTTTACCCGTTCGGGCGCAAAGCCGGATCAAAAGGGAGTTGCGGGAGAGTAGGATGTCAGGCCTCTCCGACGGATCTCTCGCACGAACCGAATTTCTAACGCGAACGTGAGTGTTGGGCGCCAGACGCGGTATCCCGCGTCCACTAACGCGAAATTTATCACAAATTATCGAAACGTTTATCGTAATTAAACGGCGTGCGAGAAATCGACCAGCTCGGCGTATTACTCAGGGACGAAGGTGATATAGGGCAGCGCGAATTGTGACGGGCGACACAGAAATTACGAACTCAAACAATTAATAACAAAAGAGATTAACATTTATTGCAAAGAAAAAAAAACAATTAGCTCACGAGATTGCTCTAATAAATTAAAGAACCGTTGATTCATCTCTCACAAAAGCGAAATCATATAGACGTGAATAATCGTGAGCGTGGAAGAATAAATCAAAAATCGCTACAACCAAGAAAATAATAACTCCGAAAACAAGTCAAATTTTCACGCGATCTCAGACGCCAAGTTTACTCCAGAAAGTACGCAGGATCGCGATTGTTCAGAATTCTGTCGCCAGGAGAGAGTATCCCCGAAATACGAGGCGCAATATAACACAACGACGGGCCAATAATCAAGCCCAAACGCGACAGGTAACGCGAAATATTTAAGTTTTATCGCGCCGAGGAAATCATCAGCGCGAGAAGGATATCGTACTCAATCTAACGAATTTTTACGGGACATACGCCCTACGCAAAAGAGTACTTAATTCAACGCGAAAGGAAGAGTATTCTCCGAGGAGAATAGCGCTAAACCAGCGCGAGACTACGCAACGCAATAATGTCTTGACGGACTGGCAGACTAACGCGAAATAAACTAAATCTAACGCAAGAGATGACGAACTTACATACTAACGCAATGTACAACTAAATCTACGCAGGGGAGAATATCTACACGAGGAAAAACGCGAATTTGACCGCAAGCACACGAGATTACGGAAACGGCGTCACGCAAAAGAATCATTCTCGACGAATAAACTACGATCACGAGAGTCGCGCGGGACGCACCGCCGGGTAATACGCGATCGCGACCACAGATACCGTAAGAATGTTCGCGAATTACCGAATCGAGATATCTATCGCGATCTCCAGGACTTTCACGCGATGAGTACTATTCACTGGCCACGAGACCATTCCAAAGCCCTTCGCTTTCGCTCTCGATCGCAGATGCAAAATTATGAGATCTCAATTACGCGAGTACTTTAGGCGAGAGCGTGGCCCGGAGGGCGGTGTCGTGGCTTACATTACTACCGTCTATTACGAGGCAACCTCACCGGTAAGATACTTCCTCGGTCGGGGTTGTCCTCTCCGCCGTCACCAAAAACCGTCGCGAGAGAATCAGGCACCAAGTGCGCAGCAAGAGTCGGTCGGGAAGGTTAACCTTCAATTGGCGGTCCGAAATCACACCCAACTTTAAGGGTTTTTCTTTGGTGTTTTTTTAACGGTTAACACCAAAAGTTGAATGTATTTTTTTATAAGGGTTTAACTGCAATAATTAAATTATTTATATAAACCAATTAATAATTTTTAAAATAAGTAATTTATTTGACAATGAGACTATAATTATTCCCTCCACTAATTATTAATTTTCAAATAAGTAATAATTCATTTTTTACAAACTATTTGTTATTTTAATAATAAAAAATTTATTTTTACTATACAAATTTTTACGTAATTAGAAATTTTTCTCTGACAAATTAACTTTTGGTAATTGTATAGATGGAGGGGGTCACCTTGGATGACCTTGATATTTTAGTATGTTGTCAAGGTCATCCTCCTGAGTGACCTTCAGAAGGTTTTAGCCCGCGCTCGTTATTCGTTAAAAAGTTATTAACAAAAAAAGTTTGGAAAATATAGCAGCTATTTTTAGTCTTGGAAGGCATAAATGACATATGTGGGAGCAAGCCCACGCATGTACTTGGAAAGCACACTATGTGTCTAGTTTAACAATAGTAAAGCCCTCCGCAGGGGGGCGCAACCTACTGCTTCCACGCATACACTTTTCACGCGTTCAACGACATTAATGAATATACTAATTCTATGCTATATACACGGAGACCAGTTATCACATAGGCTCGTGGCGCGTTTTACAAGCCCGTTTCTCAAATTTTTCTATTTTATAACTTTATATGTATATATATATATAAACGAGCTTGTAAAGCGCGCCACAAACCCATGTGACATTTCGTTTCGCGTGAAAAGTGTATGCTTGGAGGCAGTAAGTTCCGCTCCCCTACGGCTCCACTATTATTAAACTAGACACATAGTGTGCCTTCAAAGTACATGCGTGGGTTTGCTTCTATATATATATTAATCATTTATGCTTTCCAAGACTAAAAATAGCTGCTATATTTTCTAAACTTTTTTTGTTAATAACTTTTTAACGAATAACGAGCACAGGCTAAAACCTTCTGAAGGTCACTCAGGAGGATGATAATGCGCGCGCGACTTATCGGAGGAAATCAAGAGCCATCTACCGTCGAAATAGTGAAAGTGACATTCTGAATTGAGAGACGTCGGCGTTAGTAGAAGAAGAAGAAGTAGGGTCAGTGCACCATTTGTGGCCACTTTAAGGATTTTTGACGAAATAAATGCGTCTTAATTAAATTCTTTTTGTTATGTAAAGCTTTTAACTACTTTAATATATTCTTAAGAATCTTTTAGATTCTTAAGAATATATTAACTTAAGATCGGCAAACAAATAAACTTAAATAAATGTTTCAAAAATAAAAATTATAACATAAGTTCCGATTTCACCGTTTGGCCACCAAAACACCAGTTTTCGCCACAATAAGTACTAGTTTTGGCCACATAATGAAACTGAGAGGTTAATTTCTAATTAAACAATTAATAAATAGGTATATATAATAAAAATTATGATTTATTTTCACTGTTAATATTTATTTTTAATAAAATATTATATATACAGCATATCATACATTGTTATACATAACTTCTATTAACTAATATCGAGAATTTAAAAAATTTATATATCTTATAAAGGTTTATACGTCATCAATGGTAACTTAACTTTTTTAAATTATGATTGTAAAATAAGATATCAAATAAAATTGTAAAATAAAATAAAATATCAAATAAAATTGTAAAATAAAAATATCAAAAAATTGACATTGTTTAAAATAATTTATCATCATTAGAATTTTTACTTCTAAGACTTTCTTGTTTTACTAGCAGTTTGTAATTTTTTAGTAATTATATCTTCCTTCTTTTTTTTCTTGTTGTTTTTTCTTTTTCTCTATTTTCCTTTTCTCTTTTCTTTCTGCTTTTATTTTTAAATTTTCTTCTCGTTTTATCGCTAATTTTCTTTCTGTCTTTACTCTAACAATAATCGCTTTTTAATCTCTTCTTGGTTTTTTGACTGTAACCAGCGATCACTTGTAATTATTGAAAAAGTAATTGTATTTTATTTATATTTTTCTTTTTTAATGACTTTTTTACTTCAGGATAAACTAAAATGTTTTTCAAAGTTTCTTCTCTGCTGTTTGAAATTACTGATATTTGCGTTGTACAAATTTCCTGAACATTATTAGTTAACAAGAAAACTCTATTTTTAATCGACAACATCGGGCAATATCGTGACAATTCGACCATTGGTTTTGGTCGAATTAAT
>NW_020211167.1:0-3710 GCF_003070985.1 Temnothorax curvispinosus | reverse complement strand
ATTCTTACGACTCACGACTTTACGACTCGCATTGTAGACCTAGCATATTTTGGACAGCAACATTTTGGACTGAGATATTTTTGGACTGAAACATTTTGAACTGAGATATTTTTCCCGAGACGTTTTTGTATGAGATCATTTAGGAGAGACATTTTGCCTGGGAACCTAGAAACATGTACCCGCATCATTTAAATCGACGATTTAGAACGTTAATGAATCCAGCAGACGTTTCATCCCACCAATATTATTTTACTTGAGATATTTTTGTTCGATACATTATTGCCTGAGATATTTTTGTACTGAGACATTTTGGACTGAGATATTTTTGGACTGAGACATTTTGGACTGAGATATTTTTGGACTGAGACATTTTGGACTGAGATATTATAGACGAGATATTTTTGCTGAGATGTTTTGGGCTGATATAAAATGAGGGGTCACCTATTTAACCATGTCGTTTGCGCTCGTAAATATAAATTTAGCGATAAAGTCATGCAGAAGATTCTGCATGTTAAGTAAGGCATATATTACATATTTGATAATCACAGATATATCATAAATACGAGTTTTATTGCGCAATTATACCTAAGAAAACACATTTTAACGTAATTGCTTGAGATAACACAATTTAAAAGTAAAACATACATCTTTCCCTTTTATCAAAAAAATAAAACATTTCACAACTTTCTCGCTTCAAGATAGGAACTACAAAAATGCTTTTAGTACGAAAATTGGGTTCCTTTAGCAGAGGTAAAGGCCTTGGCACATAGAAAAACTTAAGCAGTAAAACTCAACCAGTAAGCAAATCAGCCAATCACAGTCAAGAACTTAAGGCACGGCCTTAAGCGGTAGCGAATCCATACTGTTGATTTCTTACTGCTTAAGTTTTACTGCTTAAGTTTTTCTATGTGCCAAGGCCCTAACGCTAACCAGCACGAACAATATGGTTTGTTGATTGATTTGAATTATTAATCAATTATTACTAGATACTGACTTCTGCTGAGCTTATAATCGGAGGTATACTTATATATTTTTATTTATTATATTTCTAGATGGAGACATTAGAAGGAAAACAAAATGGATTTCAAATTGTGTGTTTATAACTATTATACTTATTGTAAAGACAATAGATATGATCATATTTATCATAATAATAAGAGAAATAGGATCGTAACAAAAAACAATCAATTCAAATTAAAAGCCATGCGATCCAAGCCTAGGTTTTTGACAGCCTTATATTAGTTTCTGTATACATATATATCTATGGGGCGGTGACCCCTCATTTTATCTCAGCCCAAAACATCTCAGCAAAAATATCTCGTCTATAATATCTCAGTCCAAAATGTCTCAGTCCAAAAATATCTCAGTCCAAAATGTCTCAGTCCAAAAATATCTCAGTCCAAAATATCTCAGTCCAAAAATATCTCAGGCAATAATGTATCGAACAAAAATATCTCAAGTAAAATAATATTGGTGGGATGAAACGTCTGCTGGATTCATTAACGTTCTAAATCGTCGATTTAAATGATGCGGGTACATGTTTCTAGTGTTGGCTTAATTGTTTGTGATTTATTAATCACAAACCTACTGCCTCCACGCATACACTTTCCACGCGAAACGAGGTGCCACATGGGTTTACAACTTTCCACGCGTGGAAAGTCCATGCATGTACTTTGAAGGCACACTATGTGTTTAGTTTAATATAATAGTAGTGGAGCCCCCCGCAGGGGGGCGGAACCTACTGCCTCCACGCATACACTTTCTACGCGAAACGAGGTGCCACATGGGTTTACAACTTTCCACGCGTGGAAAGTCCATGCATGTACTTTGAAGGCACACTATGTGTCTAGTTTAATAATAGTGGAGCCCCCCGTAGAGGGGCGGAACCTACTGCTTCCACGCATATACACTTTCCACGCGAGACGAGTTGTCACATGAGTTTACAACTGTCCTAATACTAATTAAATGTAATATTAATTTTTTATAATGATATTTTGTAATAAAAATTTGTAAGATGTAATTGATTATAATGATATTATGTAATATTAATTGTATGATGTATCTTCGAAGTTAATTATTGTCAGAGATATTTTTGGACTGAGACATTTTGGACTGAGACATTTTTGGACTGAGATATTTTTGGACTGAGACATTTTGGACTGAGATATTTTTGGACTGAAACATTTTGAACTGAGATATTTTTCCCGAGACTTTTTTGTATGAGATCATTTAGGAGAGACATTTTGACTGGGAACCGGTTAAATAGTACAAAAGGATATTAAATCTTTTCAAATGCATTTTGTGTACTTCACACATTGAAAGAATATATATTTTTGGACAGTATTGCACATACAAAAGTTATCACATTGTAAATTTTGTAATCGGTTCATATTACATTACATATTACGTACATCTAATTTTATTGCATCAAAAACTACAAAATACATTTTTGGATAACTTAATAGAGAATACTGAGAATATTAAGGAAGGAATTAAACAGAACTGAAGAGAACTAAACAGAACAGAATAGTTATAGATATTAATAGTATCACGCTCAAATGCACAGCCATATTGAATATACATTTAATACTAAGCAAGGAATTAAACAGAACTACTGTTTCCGTCGAATAAACTTAAAAATCTGTCGCTTACTTATAAAATACATTTGGCAGCATGCATAAAAAATCTATTCTATTATTGATACACATACGAGGGTAGTCCGAAAAGTTTTGAGCCTAACATCGACTTAAAAGGAGACTATTTGACCGAATTTGACCGAAAAAATAATGTTTGAGGCTCAAAACTTTTCAGACTACCCACGTACATTGTGTTATTTTTTTTTAGTTTATAGAAATGAATAAGAATCACGTTTAAATGTACAGCCATATTGGATATACATTTAAGCAAGGAATTAAACAAAACTGTGAACGGATCTAAACAAAAGTTCTGTTTAATTCTGTTTAGATCCGTCCAGTTCTGTTTAATTTCTTGCTTAGTATTAATGTATATCCAATATGGCTGTGCATTTGAGCGTGATATTAAAATCTATAATTAGAAAAAAATGTATGTGTTACAATAATGGAGTAGATTTCCTTTTTATGCGTGCTGCCAAATGTATTTTATAAGTAAGTGACATAGATTTAAGTTTATTCGGTGAAAACAAAAGTTCTGTTTAATTCTGTTTAGATCCGTCCAGTTCTGTTTAATTCCTTGCTTAGTATTAAATGTATATCCAATATGGCTGTGCATTTAAGCGTGATATTAAAATCTATAACTAGAAAAAATGACACAATGTGTATCAATATCAATAATGGAATATATTTTTTTATGCGTACTGCCAAATGAAAATAAGTAAGCGACAGATTTAAGTTTATTCGACGGAAACAGTAGTTCTGTTTAATTCTGTTTAATTCCTTTGTTAGTATTCTCAGTATTCTTAAGTTATCCAAAAATGTATTTTGTAATTTTTGAGGCAATAAAATTAGATGTACGTAATGTTATGTA
Source organism: Temnothorax curvispinosus (assembly GCF_003070985.1). Taxonomy (NCBI): domain Eukaryota; kingdom Metazoa; phylum Arthropoda; class Insecta; order Hymenoptera; family Formicidae; genus Temnothorax; species Temnothorax curvispinosus. The sequence continues at coordinate 206 of NW_020211167.1, read as the reverse complement.
ACATGAAGCTATTACAAAATTGAAATGTGATAACTTTTGTACGTGCAATACTGCCTAAAAATATATATTTTAATGTGTGAAGCATAAAAAACGTATTTAAAAAGATTTGATATCCTTTCGTATTATTAAGCCATGTTGCTTGCACTCATAAATATAAACTGAGACCGGCTTTATTCTTCGACAAAGACTGACGAATAATACCGACA
>NW_020211166.1:0-2395 GCF_003070985.1 Temnothorax curvispinosus | reverse complement strand
CTTGCGTTACAAGAAATTGCAAGAAGACAAAAACGACCGTAAAATGTAAGTACGGCCTATTTTTACCGAGAGAAGAAGACTTCTGCAAGGTGCCAGCGACAATCTACTTGTGGAGATGTGATTGACAGATCGAGAAAAATATTTCAACTGCCTCAGAATGTCACCAACAATTTTCAACGAATTACTTAATATTGTTGAACCACTGATCAAAAAACAAAATGTAGTTCGAAAACCAATATCGGCCAGGACGAGATTAGAGGTGACTGTACGATGGTTGGCATCTGGCGACAGCATGACATCACTGGGTGCGGTCCAGTTGTTGCTTCAAACGTTACAGAGCATTCGTAGCGGTGCTATGGATGGTCCACATGGCGCTACAAATGGCTCTGAGGAGATATAACACGTCATCAATGACGTCATGGTTTTCGCTCCCAACGTCCTCCAAACGCCTCAGCTCAAGAGGTAGGTTATTTGAAGCGTTTGCCAACATTGGCGGGAAACTCAAATAACATATCAATAATACGTAACAGTAAAATACTCTCGTCGGTGGTATACGGAAAATAAGCTCAAAAATGCCTGAGTTACATCTCGTTGACGAGGAAACTTCAACAACATATGTATTTAACCTGACACAAAAGGATTTTGCCCGTGCTACAACAGGTAAATGTTTTGTAGGGTTATTTGCTGTAAATTATTTATAGGTTATTGTTATGTGTACAAAATTTCTTTTAGCTTTTCTTAGATTTACAACAGGCCTGTCTAACCTGCGGCCCGCGGGCCACTCGTGGCTCTTTCCCCTACCACGGAGCTCGAGCTCGACTCCCCCCACTCTTCCAGTTGGTTTCCCGACTCTTCCCATATTTGACACGTATTTCTAATCCTAGCGGATATAGCATCTAGCATCTTAATTAGCTTGCTTATGAGCTTACTGTTCCCACGTTACGACGTGTATGCACAGTACAACTTAAAGGCTTAAACCATATTATTAAAACTGAATAATATTTCAATAAGTTATTTATTGATCGGCCTGTTTATTAATGTTAAACGACGTTTTGATCTCTAATTTGGGTCTCCTTATCAAATTACATTCAATGCTGGAACAAAATAAATTGCCGGTAACAAATATAAAATAGAAACAATAATACAAATTACATCTTCAACTTACATGGATCATTAAGCGTCAAAAGTTATAAATTACTAGTCATCGTTAAAACTTGTGTAACTGGGCGATAGAACAAAGGAATGTAAACTTAGTGCGGTATGCATTGTCACATGCAATGCGGATTGCAACATCTGAAATCTGTGTTGACATTTCAACATTTGTTGATCGAGCAGTACATCCACAAATTTCGCATTAGACAAAGTATATCATGTCAACATACAAAATGGCATTATAAATTATTGTAATTATTATATACTATATTATATATTATTATATTATACGACACGTCAGAGTGATAAGCTCGTTTTAACGCTTTGACACACCGGTAATTGCTCCGTAAGTAAGAAAATTATATTTAACACTGATAAATCGCGGTTTTAACACGTTATGACTCCGCTTTTGGTTTTGTAAGGACAATCGATCTTTCCTTTCTACCTTGTCTTCCAACCTGGGAGTTTAACGTCTGCGAGATTATTGAACGACTGTGTTTAAGATGCAATTGACATGGAGCATGTGCATACCGGCATATATTTACAGTCTACCGAACTTCTGTATGATTTCTATTTTACACTTTTTGTTTTATCCGTTGACTGCGCTTGACTTACAGTTTATTGTGGAATTTATTTTTAACTTACACTTTTTGTTTTACTCGTTGACTGCACCTATTTGGCTCATAGTTTTTATTTTCTATTTACACTTTTGGTTCACGCGTTACTTGCTCCGATTTGATTCATTTTTATGTATTATCGTCGTGAATTTAGACTGCGCCTGATTGACTTATGTAGATCAACTTCGTCGAATTTTATGTATTATCTTCGGGAACATCATGTATTTTTTTTACGCTGAAGATGACAAAAAAGTGTCGAAACGTCCGTTTTTATTATAATATATTTATTGTTACAATAATTTAATTGCGCATTAATTACCGCGCTTGGTTCCTATTGCCTCCTTATTTCCTTTACTTATTGATTTATTCACACAGGAAAGCCTACTTTTATTTAATTTATATTATATATTATATTCTGAAAAAGTCGCATATACATATATACCGAGATATCATCATCAATACCATACTCAGTTATATTGCTTTATGCGTAAATAAGAATATGACACGCACTTGTGCTCTGTATGCGTATTCTTAGTTACGCATAAAGCCATCGAATATAGCTATTCTACTTCTACTCATGCTGCGAGAAACCGCTACCCCACTACTGATACTACTGGATGGTGGGG
>NW_020211165.1:0-1139 GCF_003070985.1 Temnothorax curvispinosus | reverse complement strand
TGCATCGTTTGCTTATCATATCTAATTTTATCTCAGCAGCCGTACATCGGCGCTATTTGCAAAATTTGCAGTTTTGCACGTGTTCGATGAAATTATTGCAAGACACGTACGTTCACAAAAACGCGCCATTGACTTTTGGTGATTTGATCTGTATCAATGCAGCGGCCGTACATCGGCGCTATTTGCAGTTTTGCATGTGTTCGATGAAATCATCGCGAGACATGTCGCGACATGTTTTTGAAAACAATAACATTGACTTATGCGAAATTGCAAAATTTGCAGTTTTGCACGTGTTCGATGAAATCATCGCGAGACACGTATGCTCTTGAAAAAAATCATATTTGATGCCCGATGAAGTGATCTCATCACGAATATTCTTGACAAAGATATCACATTTAACGTATATGTGGATTGTGGTGGTGGTCACCATGCAGCAGCCGTACATTGGCGTTATTTTTGCAAGATTTGCAGTTTTGGGTATGTATAAATGGTCTATGAGGATTCTAAAACATAGTCAAGAGTTCGATACGGTTCGAGTACGTCGCAAACAACCTCCAGATACGATGAACACTCATGGTCCGAACTACTACGTTCCGATTCAAGACGAAACGTGCGAGAAACAGCACAATGAGTAAGTACCGCAAATTTTCATATATACTTGTGCAAAAAAAAAATTTTATAAACATATAATTGTATTTTTTTAGTTTTGATAAACCTCGCTACACGCCACGTATTTTGGGAAGAAGATTTGCCTTGACATCAACAGCGTATAAATTTTTGGATGTTGGAATCAACGCGGGACCTATGTCCTCTGAGGATATACTTATTGGCGACAACCGAGGCAATCGGATAATTCTGCTACATGCAACGTGGGTGATATTCATCGAAAAACGTGCAGATATACAGCGACTCGTGCAGTCATTGGCACCATCATCGCTAACGTTTCGAGATCTGGAGCTTGTTAAAATACGTGACGCAGATATTGTAAAATATACGTCGTGCGGCACCAGCTTGTACATAAAACCGTCAACTGTACTCTTCCTGTTTGAACTAGAACATTGCGTCGAGAATGTGTATTTTCAACTATGTCAAAATGTTCACGGCGTAAGTGAAAAATTCAAACAGTTTGTAACAATTTT
>NW_020211164.1:0-1039 GCF_003070985.1 Temnothorax curvispinosus | reverse complement strand
TAAAGCGCGTCGTTCGTCACCACCGACGGGAACGACGTTTTAAAAGTTTCGTATATTTTTGTCGTACGACGATGGACGTCGCCGTCTTAACCTTCTACGACCGCGCGCGAACTTTGCCATACCGGCAAACTATCATGTTTGACAAACAGGACTTTCTTTTCTAGTTTGAAGTGCTGTTACGAAGAAGGAACAAAGTTTGAGTGACGACGGTTTAGACGGGAAGAAAAAGTTTAACAACGTCGTACGAACCGTGTCAGATTTTTTTTTTTTGCAGCACGGTTTTTGCGTACCGTTGTTGCAACGGTAAAGGTTACGTTTCGAACTAACATGGGTAACGCGTTCGTTTAGAGACGCCACCTCTGCGGGCCTTAACCTTGACCGCGGTTGTCAAGGTCCGCCTCCTGACGGACCTTCAGAAGATTTTAGTCGGGGCGCGCTGTTTCGTAAAATCATCGTAACAACGAAACTTTGAAAACGGTAACAGTTCGTTTGAGTCGTGGAAGGCTGAACGAACAACGCGCGACGTCGAACGAGTTCACGCCGACACTTTTCACGCGACGTGAGGTTCACTCACACCCTCCCTGTTTTCGGAGGAGGTGCGGTAGCTCCGAACGAGTTTACGCTGGGGTTACGTGACGCGTTTTAAACACGTAACGACTGTTAAAGCGCGTCCGCTAACCTACGTTGTTTTCAAATTTTTTTTGTTACGAACAAACGAGTTCACGCCGATACTTTTCACGCGAACCGAGGTTCACTCACACACCCCCCTTGCTTTCGAAAGAGGTGTGGTAGCTCCGAATGAGTTTACATCGAGATTACGTGACGCGCTTTAAACACGTAACGACTGTTAAAGCGCGTCCGCTAACCTTGGTAGTCGAGTGACGCGTTTTAAACACGTAACGCGTTGTAAAGCGCGTCCGCTAACCTACGTCGTTTCTAAACTTTTTTTGTTAAAAACAAACGAGTTCACACCGACACTTTTTACGCGAACTGAAGTTCACTCACACACCTTCCCTGCTTTCGGGAGAGGTGCGACAGC
>NW_020211163.1:0-1038 GCF_003070985.1 Temnothorax curvispinosus | reverse complement strand
ATGCGCAGCTTTCTCTTTCTATTCCTATATCGCTTTTTCAGCTCGCTCGCGCACTCTATTCTTATATCTCTATGCTCTCAATGGCCACGGTCCACTTGACGTTACCATAGAGATATAAGAATAGAGTGCGCGAGCGAGCTGAAAAAGCGATATAGGAATAGAAAGAGAAAGCTGCGCATGGGCCCCTTCTGTCTTTGTTTCGCATGCACGCGTAGACAAAGACAGAAAGGGCCTATATGCAGCGTTCTTTTTCTATTCTTATATCGCAGCCTCTTACATGCTAGCATATGACTCGCGCACTCTATTCTTATATCTCTATGGACGTTACAAATGCTTTGGCCTAGTTTACACCGATCTCTTGATACGCGTATCAAATGGTATATTTGAGCTGATCAACCAATAATCAAACCAATTTACTAGTTATTTACTATTTAATACGCGTATCGATGAGTGATCGGTGTAAACTAGGCCTTCGAAGCGTTCTTCTTCTCCTTCTTTCTTCATTGGAAGAAAGGAGAAGAGAAATGCTTCGGTCCGTATTCATAGTCGGATCTTATTTCAAGTAACATCTTAAGATGCTAATACGGCTCTGTGATTGGTTCGTAACACCTTAAGATCGTATTTAAGATGGTCTTAAATATAATGCTAGGTCTACAATGCGAGTCGTAAAATTGTGAGTCGTAAGAATTGACCAATCACAGTCAATTATTCTCCTCAAATTCGATTGTAATTGGTCAATTCTTACGACTCACGACTTTACGACTCACATTGTAGACCTAGCATAACTGTTGATTTCTTACTGCTTTAGTTTTTTTATGTGCCAAGGCCCTTAGGCTGAATTTCCATTGAGCGCGTCACGCGTCGCGTCATCCAATCAAAACGTCCACGTTTATTACATTACAAAAATGTTAAAAAATGAGATATTTTGATTGGTTACGTCGGATGACGCGACGCGTGACGCGCTCAGTGGAAACTCAGCCTTACTTCTATAGTAAAGCCCCTTGTATGTATGTATGTACACTGCTAGGCAACAGGCAA
>NW_020211162.1:0-2151 GCF_003070985.1 Temnothorax curvispinosus | reverse complement strand
TTTCAGACCTTTCAATATCGATACTTGATCATGCACTTCGCCGAGACTAACATTTTTCTCCTCATGGACGTGATGAGCGCAACCCTGGCTTATAGTCTTCTGCTCATCAACATGATTATTATCTTATTTAACGTTCGGTAAGCTTCTTTGTCACAATGTAGGTACGTCGAGTACAAAATCAAGTACAGCCATAAAATAAGCACATCGTTGATCCTTTATTCTTGATCTCAATAAACTAATAATCGCAAGAAAAAAAATGTTTTGATTAATTGGCAAAATTAATTTGCGAATCTGCATTGATTTGTATATTTTCGGTAATATTTCCCGAATGCAATTTCATGTCGGTCAATATATTTTTTGAATAACTCATTATAGTTTTCTGGACGATCTCATAGTACACATGGTCGAGGATTGGAAGGAGCGCGATGTTTCGAACGAATGCACGATGAACAGAATGGCCTACATCTCTCGCTGGTTCTCCAATTTGATAATCGGTTCGCACGCGATGTCGGTGATGTTCTATGCGATCGGCACGTTGTTGAGGAACGAAAGCAGCAATCAAACCGATTCTCGAGAGCTTATTCTTAAGATGGAGTTACCTTTCAAAATTGAAAGCACATCGGTATATTTTACCATTATCGTTACGCAGTTCGTTCACCAAGTAAGCACGGCCAGTTTAGTGGCTGTGCTATATTGCTTACTGCTGACACTGGTAAGTCTGTATGTCTTTTCGTAATTTTTCTAAAAATTACGAAAGAAGAATAATTATATTTAACATCATGAAAAATGATTTAAGGACTTAACTTGTCTTAAAAATATATTATTAAACAGATACATTATTATATAAAATATATTATTAAATAAAATTCTTTTTTTTAAATTTTACTACCTTTTTTTAAGATTACTAAAAATATATACAGATAAATAAATAAAAATAAAAATACAATAATTATTAAAATATGTTGAAATTTTATTAGTTAATTTCTTTTAGAAACTTAAGTTTTTAAAAATCAAGAAATTAAACACATTTATATTAAATAAAAAAAAAAAAGATAAACATAACGTTTTTACTATACAAGATGTTAAATTGAATTGGATGATTTAGGTTCTTCATGTGTGTGGACAGATTGATATAATGCGGCAAAAACTGAGTGAAATCACGCGGAAGGACATCGAACAAAACGTAAACAAAAGTATTGCAAAAATGCTAATCGTTCGGCATCAGAAGATTATCTCTTTTTCCGAGAATATTGAGGCTCTCTTCTCGAGTATAGCATTAGTACAATTTGTGACGAACACTTTGGTCCTCTGTTCCCTAGGATTTGTCATTGTGATCGTAAGTACAAGTGAAACAACATAACTTATTCGAAACATAAGATATTTAAATTTTTAGTCCATTGGTGTCCCAGGCGGAACGCCTATGCTAGTAAAGTCCGTGTTCTTTTACATTCTAATCAATGTGGAAGCATTTGTATTTTGCTTTCTTGGAGAATATCTTACTACGAAAGTCAGTATGTAATATGACATGTATATTAGACATGATACACCGTTTTACAACAAAAATTATTTTAGAGTAAGATGATCGGCGACGCCGCTTATGAAGCGCTTTGGTACGAATTGAATCCAATTCAGAGTCGAGATACCCTATTTATAATTGTAAGATCACAGAAGTATTTGACGCTCACGATCGGAAAAGTCGCGAATCTCTCGCTAAAGCAATTTACCAGCGTAAGGATTTATTAAAGTAAAAGTAGTTAAATAGAAGTGTACTTGTACCGTAGAATTTTATATTTTGACATGACCGAGTGACGACCTCTAGTTGTTTCATCGCGGCATAGTGTTCTCGTACGATGACCGTAATTGCTTCTCTATCATGTTGTAGATCATAAAAGCCTCAGCGTCATACATGTCGGTGTTACATGCGATGTATTGAAGCCTAAACATACTTTATGCTCCGCTTATATCTTCGCGTGCAGAAGGATATAGTACTTTTACTACCGCCAGCCAGTTACGATTAGCAATTTTTTTATTCAAAGACTCGATGGGGTTTCACATCAGGTATATGTGTGTATAAGAGTAGAAGGACATTATTAAAGTATTGATTTGTGATGAACAATGTGAAGTTGATCTTCTCGGTCGATGTACCTTTTT
>NW_020211161.1:628-3712 GCF_003070985.1 Temnothorax curvispinosus | reverse complement strand
ATTTTGGTAATCAGAATGCAGGTTTTCATACAGTTGTTCGACCTGTTCCTGGGTGGAGTATCTGCTCGCTCGTCGCATTAGCACAAATATGTGCATCGCGTACTGTCGTGCCGTACCTCTGATTTGAGGGATCGGCACTGAGTTCTTTTGGATCCGCCGGGAGGAAGGAGGAATAATGTTGCCAGATTCTTGTTCAATAATATTTTAATAAAAACCTTTGGTCACTTGATACAATAGCTTCGTTAATTTCGCTGCCCTGACTTGCGGGCGTTTACAGTAGGATAAGTTACGTTGGTCGCGCGCGATTAGCCTTACGTTCTAGACTGCCCGCCGCTTCTCGGAAGGGCGGGCTTTTTATCTCTTCGCGTATTACTTCCGCGATGCTGACTTAGCTGTCAGCGCTTTTGCTTCCGGGTGGGCTTCCTGGAAGCCGCTTGCGACACCCGGAATGCCACCTCAGGTGAGTTTGGCAATATGCGGGATGCGCGCTGACAGCTGTGTCGCAATTCGGGCACGGCGACTTCCGCCTCACAACAGTACTTCACGTAGACGGCTTTTTGTCCTTTTGCGTGTGGTTACGAATTTTGTTAACAAGTTGTAGTCGGTACCGGCAGGGCAGAAAGGTTTCTTTAAAGTCCGCGTTAAAATCATGCCAATTTAACCAGTCGTCGCGGTTGTTACTGCACCAGAGGAGCACGTCTCCTCTCAGGAACTCGTGTAACCCGCAGAGCCAGTGGTCATCGGAGAATTCGTACGCGGCGCGAAGTTCGTCGATGCTTTGGAGGAATGTCCAGGGATTTTTCCCCTCGAAATGTAACCTCCATTTTCGCATTTGTTTCATGATCTAAGTAATGGGGAGAGCGGTGTTAATCGGGCGGTCGGTCAGAATTATGGTCACGGGTGACGTCGGTATCACAGTAGGTATGGTGAGGGTCAGCAGTTAACGCGGCTGCTTAGAATATCTCGGGATTGGCATCGATAAATCTACTTAATCAGCGGCGGAGGTCGTCGAGACTGTCTTCTGTGTCGAGGCCGAGCGTTTGGAGTTCGGTGATTAAATCGGTTTTATTGAGCCGGCAGTAGTACTCTTTCATTTTTCCCGTGTTTTTCATCGCGCCGACTGTCACCTCGCACAAATCCGCGATCCCGCGCCGACCGTCGACGTATCACCGCGCCGTATCCTGCGATCCCGTAAGCCCGCCAATCATCGCTCACGTATCCCGCGCCACTACGCGTTCACACGTCCGGCTATAGGCCGCATTGTACATAGCGTTCCGTTTCAAAATCCGCGTATTATCTCAGACCTCTGCATATCGTTTCGTCTCGACATCCGCGTATTATCTGTGTCTGTATATCAATCCCGTCTCAACATCCGCAAATTATCCATATCTGTATATCAATTCCGTCTCGAAATCCGCGTATTATATCTAATGTATCACACCGTAATTCTCGTATTATTAATAAACCATATTGTTAACTTTTTCTAAAACCGAGTCTTGTGCCTTCTTCTGCGCCTATTCCGAACCTTGACCAGCCGCGAGCTAGATCCGCACTTTGGAAAATAGGTTGTTTTATCTGAGTGCCATAAAACAATCTAGCTTCCGAAGCGCGGATCTAGCTCGCGGGTGGTCAGGGTTTGGAGTAAGTTTTAAAAAAAGTTAACAATGACGGTTTATTAGAATGCTCGAAATACGGCATGATACATTATACAGTGTGTCCGAAAAATCGCCTACTTCACTTCGGGAGGTGATTCGGGACCCAAAAACAAGCAAAAAAGTTCATACAAACATAGGTCCGGAAATGAGCCGTTTCCGAGTTATAGCCACTTTTATGTTCAAAAATCGTAATTTAAAATCCGCTTGGCATCCTTCTTTCTTAATTATTTTTTAAATTAAAAATTTTTGTTTTTAAATATTTTTAATTTTTTTAATTTTAATTTTTTTATTTTTTTTTAATTTTTTAATATTTGTAACGATTACATTATTTTTAAAAGAAATCAGTTGTTTTCACGCTTATTCAAAATCAGTAAGTAAATCACGGTTTTTTAATAAGTTTCAAATTATTATTTAACAACACCTTACTTTTAGGTTGTATCTAATCTTTCCGTATTCATCAATGGATCGTTTAAGTTTTAATGAATTAGCTGATATGCATCTTATGTATGGTCTTGCCAAAGTAATGCTGCCGAGGCAAGAAGATTATACATCTAGTCTTTTCCAAATCGAGATGTACCGGGAATAGCGTCTTTTCGAAATGTAGACAGAAACTTGAGAGAATTTGGTAATTGTAATTAAAAAAAATTGAAAATAAAAATTTACGATTTTTGAACATAAAAGTGGCTATAACTCGGATACGGCTCATTTCCGGACCTATGTTTGTATGAACTTTTTTGCTTGTTTTTGGGTCCCAAATCACCTTCCGAAGTGGAGTAGGCGATTTTTCGGACACCCTGTATATAAAAATGAATGAATGTATGTATGTATGTATGTATGTATGTATGTATGTATGTCCTTTATTGGTAGGACTAAAAGTAGGGATAGAATTTTCCGGGGAGTGTTATAGAATGTATAATTTTTCGTTACCGATCTTTTTGGGAACCGGTATTCGACATTTTTTCATTTTTTTCGGAAAATAATTGACCGAATTTCAAAGAAATATATATGAAACAGGAGTAATATTTCCCGAGGAGTGTCATAATGCGTATAGTTTTTTGTTACCGATTTTCTGGAAACCGGTTTTTCTAATTTTTTTTAATTTTCGGAAAATAATTGACCGAATCTCAAAGAGTTGTATATGAAACGGGGGTAGAATTTTCCGGGGAATGCTATAAAGTTTATAATTTTTCGTTACCAATTTTTTTGGAAGCCGGTATCAGAAATTTTTCAAATTTTTTGGGAGTTAATTGACCGAATCGCAAAAAATTATATATGAAGTAGGGGTAGAATTTCCCGGGGAGTGTTATAAACTGTATAGTTTTTCGTTACCGATCTTTTTGGGAATCGGTATCTTTTTGGAAATTGGTTACGAAATTTTCCAGAGCGGCAGAGAGAGAGAGAGAGAGAGAGAGAGAGAGAGAGAGAGAGA
>NW_020211161.1:0-528 GCF_003070985.1 Temnothorax curvispinosus | reverse complement strand
GGGAGAGAGAGAGAGAGAGAGAGACTATTTGCGTGTCTTAATACACATGTTCTCCGGGGCGACCAAAACTTCCGTCAAAACTTCTGAAAAAAATTTTTTAATTTTAGGGGTGGCACTTTGAAAGGCTGTAACTTTTGAAATATTGGTCGGAGCGATTCGGTACCTAATAGTTTTCGATAGAACTCCTCGGGGGGCCACCAGAACTCCAGCAAGAACTGCCGATTTCCGAAAAAAAAAATTACCCCTCGGGACTTAGAATATTTTCGAGTTGCGGTACTTTGAGGGGCTGTAAATTTTAAAATATTGGTCGGAGCGTTTCGGATCCTGATAGTTTTCGATAGAACTCTTCGGGGGGCCACCAGAACTCCAGCGAGAACTGCCGATTTCCGAAAAAAAAATTACCCCTCGGGACTTAGAATATTTTCGAGTTGCGGTACTTTGAGGGGCTGTAAATTTTAAAATATTGGTCGGAGCGTTTCGGATCTTCATAGTTTTCGATAGAACTCTTCGGGGGGCCACCAGAACTCC
>NW_020211160.1:0-1330 GCF_003070985.1 Temnothorax curvispinosus | reverse complement strand
AAGAGAGAGATTTGCAGAAGAAAAGAAATATACCAAAGTATTAATAAGGATCAAACATATTCTTGATGTATGTACTCGGGTCGCGAGGCTGAGCAATATTCTAAGGAAAGTATTATACAATTGAATCGTTTTATATTGTGCGCAACGCTCATCGCGACAGCCATGATGTACATGATTATCTTACATACGATGCGTGAGTACGTATACACGTGTGTCAATCGAGAAGTGCAGAGTGCTCTTTATTTACAGCATATTTATATATAAGTAATAATTTATATTCTAAAAGTTGTATATTAATGATAAAAATTCAATTAACCCATACGTGCTATAATTATTTATTGTGCTATGAATAGTAGCTGGTGATGTAAGATTTATTTTCCAATTTACAAGAGAAATTTACAAAAAAGAGGAAATATCAATTAATTTTTTTACGTTCTATAATAGATTTGTCCTTGGACATTAAAAATATCATCAAGGTTTGTCAATGCTATTATTTCAATGGTACCAAACAGTGTAACTTTCTATAAAATAACCTCAAAATTTAGCGAAATATGTAAATGATAACGTATAAATAAGCTGGTACACTATGCATGAAGACGATTTGTTGAAGTATTGTGCGGCTTTAATACATCATTGTTTGCATATATCACTGTAAAAGTAATTTAGTATAAAATTGGTATAAAGTTGATAGATATGTAACAAACGATCAGTACAAACAAGACCAAAACTGACTTTTTATTTATTTCTATATTTTTTTCACATATATGTGCTATAATCACACTCTAAAGTATATAAATAGATTATTGTAAGCATATTTTATATGTACAAGGCAATGAATATGTCTTAACATATGGGATCAACAATTGTTGTATCAAATTCAAAAAACCACCATTTGAAAAATTTGACCCTGGCTAAGATAAACATCAGTGAACAATATATTATAAGGAAAACTCTGTACAAGATACTAGAAATGCTAAAAGATGACCAAGAAGCTTTTACACAATTCGTAAGTAAAACTGCTTATTATAATTAAATTATGTATATATTAAATTACAACCTTTTTCTTATCTAAACTATATTGAATTCTTCTTGTTTTAGAGGCTATTAGACAACAATCCCTTGTAATACAGAGAAAGACTTGGAATATTCTATAATGGAATAGCTTAGATTTGCAAACATCCGTAAACAAAGGAAAAAATCTTAAAAGGTAAAAAAGTAATATAATGTATTTATGTCTGTTAAGTTAGCACCCTCCATAAAAAACCGGAATAACACATATGCAAAAATTAAGTGTTCTTTATGCGTTAATTATATGTGCTCTATTCACGAT
>NW_020211159.1:599-2826 GCF_003070985.1 Temnothorax curvispinosus | reverse complement strand
AAATTGCTGCGCCCTTGCAATTTATCTATCTGAAGGGCCGCCAGTGAAAGTATTTACCTCTTGTCGAAGCTCAAATATGTGTGCTGAATGTAAATTGGATATTAACGATGTAATAGATGATGTTGCCTGAATTGAGCTACGGGATATTTCAGATGTGGTATACCATTGACTGATCGGTTGATCGATTGTCATCACTGTGGCGGAATCACTCTTTCGCGAGCTTCTACGCTTTGAATTCTTCTTTTTTGTACGTTTTTGGACTTGGATTTCCCAATGCCTTTTGCAAAGATGCCATTGACAAGATGTGCAAATGCACAGAGAGTTGTTTCTATAAAATAAAAATATCCGCGATTAAATATGTCTTTATCAATTGAAAAAAAAAAAATTTAAGCTAGATATATAAAAAAGATCAAAATATTAATTACTAGCGATTGAACAATGTGCAACTCATAATAAGCAATTGAAAATTTCATAGGATAAATGAAAATTATTTGTAATTATTGTTGAAACAAAATTTTCCACACACTGTGTGTGTACACTTGTATTTTACTTATTATATGTTGAGGGAATCAGCATGATGAGACAAATATGTAATAATAATCGCAGTGTTATTTGAACTTTGCAATAGTCTCGTAACACAAGTGCATATTTTTAATTATCTATCGCAATTTGTGTAGATTTTGAAAGTTTTAGTAGAGATTGTCAGTTGAAGGAGATATATATTTCAGGGATATTTATGACGGTATTGTGAGAAATGCAAAACAAGACTATGCAGATAGATGACAAAATAAATAAATGTAAGAGATATAAAAATGCTTACAATCATAACGAAACAACTAATGTACTTTTAACATACATGTAGAATTAAATATTTATATGATAATAATATGGGGTAAAAGAATGTGGCATTCAAAACAAATGTTATTGTCCTATTATAAACTGGTAGGGTGTAAAATTTTAATTTTAAATTTTCTAATATTTATATAATTGGTTATTACAAATGATAACTTTATGAATATTACCTTTTCTCGAAACATGTGTTGAAATAACATCAACTAGATTAGTGCAAATTAATAATGTAATATGTGTGCTAGGATATGCATTAATATTTTTTTACTATATTGCATAAAAATTAGCAAAATTAAAACAAGCAAAATATTAAGCATTATGTGACACTTTCAATAATAAAAGTAAAATGTGAAAGAAACATATGTAAGAGTATTATGTGTAAAGAAAGAATAATAATAAGAAGAATAATTATAATATTATGTGTGAGAGTTTATCAGGTTCAACAGCAATATTTCTGAAATCATATTGCTTTCTTTTCTATCACGTATTCTAAACGGCATAATTCATTTTGTACAAGTGCAAAATGTAACTGTTGTAATAAATACGTAATTTTTATAAACAAATTCGTGCATTTACAACCAATTATTTATTACAAATTAAATATTTACATATTTCATATCAAATCCAAGTATAGAAAATAAAAATATCTTGTTGCTTTAACCCTTACTTGCCACACTTCTGTAGACGTCACGTACTTGCCACATTGGGGTGGAATCTACCCCAGCGACAAAAATTGTTATAACAAATAAGCTATTCAATATTTTAATTTGCCAATTTTTTTAGAACTTCTTAAAAGCTTACTTTTAAAAGTGATGTAGGTTATATAGCCAAAAATTAAAATTATGTATGATAAAAAAATTAAAATAGCCTCAAAAAAATGAAAAAATGGCTGTTTTTACAAAAAAATTCATTATTTTTTTATTTTTTCATAAAAATAATTAAAAATTTAGGTGAGTCTTCTCTACTGATGTAGTACTACAAGAAAAAAAATAGTAGTTTAGTGGCTCTTTAAAAAAAGGTATTTATTTTGAGAAATGAAGGAAGGAATTTCGTCAAAAAATGAACTTTGTGTTATAATCAAAATATGCTATAATATTTATTGTTTAAATTAAATTTTCATGTTATAAACAATAAAAAAGAAGCATTACAATCAATTTTAGTTTTTTTTTTTTAATTTCTTTTTGCTTTCTCATAGAGAAAGTCGTCCAAAGTGTAGTGGGATCACCTGCACCCCAGTGTGGCAAGTAAGGCTGAATTCGTGAAATTTTAGTGAATTTTTTGGCACTGTATTTTGACATCAGAGTAAAGAATAAGGTTGGTCCGTCATACATGATGTACCAACCTTATTCTTCACACTCTTCACACGGCTTCACACAAT
>NW_020211159.1:0-499 GCF_003070985.1 Temnothorax curvispinosus | reverse complement strand
GCACTGTATTTTGACATCAGAGTAAAGAATAAGGTTGGTCCGTCATACATGATGTACCAACCTTATTCTTCACTCTGATGTCGAAATACAGTGCAAAAAAAATTCACTGAAATTTCAAGAATTTAGCCTTATTTGTCACACTGGGGTGCAGGTAATCCCACTGCGCTTGGGACCGACTGCCACAGACAGATTAACGGTCCCGGCGTAATGCCACTAGCTTGAGGGGATAGTGGCATGCTCGAACTATTGACAGATGTCGCTATAGACCCGCTCCCCATAGGTTTCGGTACTTATAATTAAGGGAATATGGTCGTGGGGTTGATTTGATCCCAGTGTGGCAAACAAGGGTTAATAGCAAGTTCGCACAATATACAGGTTCCGAGATATTTGATTTGGCGGTTCAACCCCGTTGGCGGTTTAGCCCCGGTCTCCCCTACATAAACTTTCAAAATCTTATTAACTTTTACTTTTTGTTTTTATTTTATACTTTTATAATGTA
>NW_020211158.1:0-1137 GCF_003070985.1 Temnothorax curvispinosus | reverse complement strand
CAAAGGGGTCGTCCACCACAGACAGACGAAGCTAAGAGCGAAGGGTAAACGACGAATAGGCAGTCGGAGGCGACGGCAACTCGAACCAACAATATCGAAACCCGGCGAAAACAATCACGAAAGTCAGGTCGCCAAGGTGAGGGGTAACGGACGGCTCCGTTCGGCGCTCGCGCAAGTCCCGAGGGAATATTCTCGATAATATTCCTCGAGTTGAACGCGGAGAATATCAGCCGTTGGATTAGCGCGATAAACACGCGTCGCAGAGTTCGAAAGGCAAATATTCTCGTTCGGTGACAATAATATTTTCGAGCGATGGTACTCTCGGACGGATCACGAATGTCGGGATAATACAAGTGCTGGGTCGGGCGGTACGTACCTCGCAACGACGTAAACACGAGCGATGCTCGAGACTATACAGAGTATACAGAAAAACAACGCGCGCGAGACCGGCCCGTAATCGAAGGCCACGGCCGTTGTCTCTATGCGCGAAAGTATCGCTGGCCCGGAATACTCGGATATTCGACCGAATATTTCGGTTACGATCAAATCAATTAAATGGCGACTAATAACCGCGGCGAGCGCGGATTCGATTTTAAGGCGATTAACGGCTGCGGCCCGAGCTATGACGAACGAAGTTCGCACGCGTATTCCCGTTGCGAAGCTAGCGTTGCACGAGAGATACCGCGCGAGACACGAGTCGTCAGCACGCCGAGCGTTATTGCACCTCGTTAATGCGAGAATATGAATTCAGCGAATTCGCGTAGATTACAGGCTGCTAATGGCCGATTGCGCGATGCTACGCGAGAATTCCCTTCGCGAAGCGAGCGTTGCGATATGGGAGATCCTGCGAGACCCGCAAGGTCACGCGCTATTGCACTACGCGTTACAGAAAGATTCGGTGACTTAGAACAATGAAAGGACACGCGAAAGGTCGGCGGTAATAGACTAATCGCGAAGATATGATTATCCGGCTCGAAGGACCAGATGCTCGGGGGGCGGTAGAGCCGTACCCGGATTTGCGATAAAGCGAAGCTCGAAGGACCAGGGGAGATGTGTAAAGTCTCCCCAAAGCGAAAGTTAAGTTAAACAGATGCGACTCACCGTTCGTTGTGCCGTCGACTCCTGGAGGCTTCGTCT
>NW_020211157.1:0-9408 GCF_003070985.1 Temnothorax curvispinosus | reverse complement strand
TTTTTATAATATTATTATATACATATAAAAAATATATTATGTACAAAGAATATGTATATCTAAATATTTTTACTGTTCAAAACTAATTACTTATAATGTGGATTTCGTTAACTCTTTCTTTATTGAACGTATCGTCAGCGCCGCGCTCGAGCGGCCCGGTAGAGAGATGTTACTCGACGTTGCCCGAAGCCGCGAGCGCACATGTACGACGGTACGTGGCTTGTGTGCGGTACGTGACGTCACGGGCAGTCACGAGGGCCATCCCCACTCCATCCCCTCCATATGCGACCGAATGCTACCAGGCTCAGGAAATGGCAACTCTGCAGGGACGGACAGAACGCGGTAGATACAACGGAGAAGTAGTGCGGGTGCACTTGATAACGACCGCGGTATCGTTACTCGATAGACGTATTACAGTACATAAGCGGGCGCGGTATCTTACAGGCAGTGCATGTGCACTTGATAACGGCGCGGTATTTAATAACGGACGCGGTATCGTTACTCGACGGGCTCGGTATATTACAGAGACGGATTACATATAGGCGGACGCAGTATATTTACAGGTAGTGCCTTTGCACTTGATAACGGCGCGGTATTTAATAACGAACGCGGTATCGTTACATAGGCGTATTACTCGGGCTCGGTATATTACATAGCCGTATTACATATAGGCGGACGCGGTATAATTACAGGTAGTGCCTTTGCACTTGATAACGGCGCGGTATTTAATAACGAACGCGGTGTCGTTACATAGACGTAGTACTCGGGCTCGGTATATTACATAGCCGTATTATATCTAGGCGGTCGCGGTATAATGCCTGGAGGCTCGCGGATGTCGCGGCATCGCGATGATATGCGTGAGGGAACGCGTAGTATGGGAGATTTCCGGAGCCCCGGGGCGGCGGCAGCGAGAGCCCTCGTTGCGAGGCCGAGCGCGCTCGACCCCGCGAAACCGTGCCTTCGGGGTGAGTTCTGAGGGAGTGCGGGAACACCTGAGAGCTCTCAGTCGAGACTCGGAGCACCGGACCTCGTTGGCGTGTTCCCTAGGAGTCGGGACTAGGTTTCTTCTTGGAAGCGGATCTTTCGACGAAGTGTCTATTTCTTGTCGAAACGGCGGTTTATATACCCGCCCGGCGCGGCGGGTTTGCTAGGAGCGCCGATCGTCGCGCTGCGGTGGGGCGGCGCGGCGCCGCGCTCGTCCTCGGGGCGGCTCGGCTCCCGTCGTCGCTCGTCGGGAGGCACCGGTGCCGCGCTTGGCCCGCGCACACGGTGCGTTTTGACTTCGTTTAAAAATGTGGGCGCACCGCGCCCTGGTCTTCGCCCGACTGGTCGTCGGTCGAGCGGCATCCGGCGGTCGTTTGCCGGGAACGATGCTTAGTGCACGGGGTGCATCGTTACAACAGAAAATTCATATCTAATTCTTATATGATTATTGTAACACATATATATTCCAACTATTCACTGTGTTCCAATCACAGCCGGACTTAATACACAGTTATCATTAGAACGTTAAAAAACCCTTTCATACCCCCTCTAATTAAATCGACACGATTTAATTATTAAAAAACTATAAAGAATTTATTGCGAAAAATATTACCTCAACCAGAGTTCGAACCTGGAACCTCCCTCATTTCGTGTAGGGCGTACCAATTCGACCACCGAGGCATGTGATAATATTCTTCGCAATAACCGGTTAATAATAGTTGTAAACACTAAGACGCATTGTAAGGTCAGCGTATATTAACAATAAGAAACTTATTTTTCGCTCGTTTGAAGCGAGGCTATAATGAGAAGTAAGACCATTTTCGAACCCCGGCTGAGGTAATATTTTTCGCAATAAAATTTAAAAACTATTTAATTTAGAAATTACATTAATTGACCAAAACCCATGGTCGAAATTAATAATGTCTCGATATTGATCTGAAAAGAGTGCTGTGTGAATCCGACAAACCAAGTTGGCTCACAGTTTTTCAATGTTCATATCGGAAAGACGTTATATATATTGCCAGTCAGGTCGATTTAAATTACTTTAATTGTTATTCTACATACTGGCGAAAGAAATTTATTATTCTGTTTATAAATATTCTACACAATCGAAAAAAGTATTTTACAACATGAGTAAAAAACAAAGTCAAAAAATGAAATAATCAATTTTACGCGATTAAAGGGGATTATCAATGGCGATTGTATTAAACTCTAGTCCAGACTGACTAAGAATCGCGGATTATGCGTGAAAATTGTCGAGTTTCTTGACAACTCTTATATACAGATGGATTCAAGTGTTTCTAGCGTCATCTGGTCCCATGCTACTTGTTCAGCATGTCCGTTCATTACCAGTTCTTCAGTAAGGGAAATTAGCTTAAAAAAAATTCAATTAATTTCAATTAATTTGCGCTTCTGCAAAAAGATTCTCGAAGATTGGGTAATAATAACTACTTACCCCATAATTTTGTATCATAAAATAAATATTTGCATAATATTGCTTTTTCCGCCAGGGTCTCGCTTCGCGTCGTATAATAATAGGATAATTACATGTAAATAAATAAAACAATTACCTTGAATCAGAAAAGATATTAATCGTCGGGTCGCGTAAAGAGTCACGGTCGGTATCGCTCCGCGCGTACTTGACGCGAGACCGGCGAGACAGGGGGAAATTTTCGAGCGTTCTCGGATGAGAACAATTATGGTGCCTTATACAACTAGGTGATTGGCACATCGGAACTATTTCCCAAATGTAATTCACTGATTACTTATTAAATGATTTTGTCTGTCTTTCTGAGAAAGGAATAAATTATGTACAGAATATCCCAGTTCTTGGTCCTAATGAGATGTCCACGTATCCCTTCCTCTTCAAAGATGCTCCGAGGTTATAGTGGTTAGATCTGAGTCTGTTGATTAGGGTAACGAAGTATCTATTCGCATTTACCTTTCGAAACCATGGTTTTACCGACTGACGTTCATAGAATTTATCGAAATAGAAGGAACCCTTATGCGCAGAATCGCGAATAATCGACAACTGCGTGGCGTCCCACGTCTCCCTCCTAACTGCAGCTATGAGATTCCCCACCGGAATCTCAATAGAAGGGTCCCCCTCCTAACTAGCCGCTTCCTTTGCCAGCCCATCCTCCGCTTCATTTTCCTCGATGCCCACGTGTGCAAGGATCTACACCAATATTATGTTTTTGTTATGTATGGTCTCTAGTTTATATATCAGGATTCTAGCACCCGTAATATACTTGTTTTTGTGCACGTTAAGATGATTATTCTGAATAGCCTGAAGAACGGACTTGCAATCAGACAGGATAACGATGTCTGTACCTCTATTTTCTTTCTGAATCGTCATCAGCTGGAGCGCTGACTTTACGGCGAAGGCCTCCGCAGTGTATGATGAACAATTGTACGGCATGCTGATTTTGTACGCGACATCCTGGATGCAAACGATCACACTGGCCCCTGTGGATCTTGCATTTTCATTATAAGACCCATCCGTAAAAATAATCTCAAGGTTCTGTGATAAGTCATATCTCTCTATTATTTTTTGGATTAGAATTTGGTCTGAAAATGTGTCGTTTTTCCTTTCTTGTCCGATAGAGAAGTCGACTCTAGGCACGAAGGTGTGAGAGCCGAAAGCGCCCTCGAATATCTCAGGCTTTCTGGGAGCTCCGACACTCGCCGCCAATGGTCGAGCCCTTTTCCAGAGTTCCGACAGGAGGGAGAACCTGTACATCGGTTGTCGGAAACGAGCGTAGCTCTCACCATCAAACAATCGCTGCAGTCTGTCATTCTGGTTGTATGCCATAGCTTTGTGAATGAAATTTCTACCAAGCATGGTCGCCCGGTCTTTAAGTAGCCTCACTTTCGCCTCGGCAATAATAACGTTGTTCGGAGTGCTGTTTCTGTATCCCAGAGCAGTGCGGATGCCCAGATATTGAGCCCTTTCCAGTTTCAATTGTAAAGTAGAGTCTCTGGGAAAATATACGAAGTTACCGTAGTCGGTGACCGATCTGACCAGGCTTTTATACAGCATAAGCGCCGTGTTTACCTCTATACCCCTAGACACTCTGCAAAGATATCTCATGATAGAATTGGCTCGATTTACTCTTCTTCTTACCTCCTGCACCTGACGATCAAATTTTAGGCGATTGTCTAGCCAGATACCAAGGAACTTGGCCCCATTCCTGTTAGGCACATCGCAGTCGCCCACGCGGATACCCATCTCCCCATCCACATAGCCACTTCTGGAGAACTCGACAACCACCGTTTTACTCGGTCGAGACCAATCTTGTGCAGGCGATCCGCTACTATATTTACCGCTTGTTGTAACAGTAGCTTGTTTCGGTGGCGGTTCGGGCCGCGGACATACAGGCCTATGTCATCTGCTAATTCGACAGCTTCCACTCCCTCCGGTAGGTTGGCACAAATACCTCGAGTGTATAGAGAGTACAGGATTGGACTGAGAACCGCGCCTTGCGGGAGTCCCTTAAAAAAACATCTAATCAAGAATTCATGAGAATTTATGATAAATCGTACCTTTCTCCGGTATAGCCAGCGAGCAACGAATCTGGCAATACCGACGGGACAGTCTTGCGCAATTAGCTCATCCATCAGAATACGGTAGTCGACGCAGTCGTAAGCAGCTGAAACATCGAGAAAGGCCGCAAGTGTGTACTCTCCAGAGCACAAAGATGTCCTAATGTCTGCCACAATCCTGGTAAGGTTGTCTGCACAGGATTTTCCTCTCCGGAATCCGTTTTGAGATATGCTGAACTTTTCTTCCTTTTCGGCCCACCACATGAGTCTCTCGTTGATCATTCTCTCCATGAATTTGCTGACGCACGATATGACGACAACGATATGGGGCGTACTTTCTCTCGGCCCGGCTTGTTGATGAAAATGACTTGATAGTTGAGCCACTCTTCCGGTATCGAGCCAGACGACCACACCACGTTGTAAAACTCCAAGAGGCACTTCTTCGCTGAATCAGGGAGAAGCCTAAGCACATTTTATATTCCACGCCGTCAAGACCGGGGGACGAGTCCCTCCTGATCATTCCAAGGGCTCTATTCAACTCCGCACGCGTAAATGGAGCATCCAGTTCCCCATCTGAGCCCCCAAGGAGTAAATCTGAAGGAGAGCTCCCTCCTCACCGATTTCGCTGAATTTAGACTCAATCGACGCGTTTTTGCACAAAACGAACGAATCTGGCAGAAAAAAGCCCCGCTCTGCCCCGCGAAGCGAGATATTAACTGTTAAAGTTGACGACTATCAGGTTATGAGACCTGTCATACCGACGCAATGTAGCGACTGGTAGCGACCACGAACATGTCAACGCTCAATATCTGTAACATAAATAACGAAAATCACAACTTCTATAAAGCAGGACATATACACACGTGTGTGTGTGCCCTGCTTTAACAAAAATCATTAAACAGTTAAATACTTTTAAAGCGCGTTACTAACCTACATAGGTTAGTTGACGCACTTTAAACACTTAAATACTTTTCAAGCGTCACTAATCTATACGCCGAAAGAATATATATCATTTCGAATTATGTTACACTTCTGACTTACCAACCAAACAGTTGTCACGTGATCTGCTGCATGCGCGTGCGGCCACTAAGCATGCGCATATGGCCGCAGGGCATGTCCGTAGTCGCTACATCGCATCGGTATGACAGGTCTCATAATCTGAGAGTCGTCAACTTTAACCGTTAATATCTCGCTTCGCGGAGCAGAGCGGGGCTTTTTTCTGCCAGATTCGTTTGTTTTGTGCAAAAACGCGTCGATTAAGCCTAAATTCAGCGAAATCGGTGAGGAGGGAGCTCTCCTTCAGATTTACCCCCCAAGGTCCCCGTCCTCCACAGGTGCAGTTCCCACAAATGGGGGAGCCAGGTTATCTATGGAAGTCTTGATTACCTCCTCTCTATTTTTAGTTGGCCAAGGGTGCCACTCCAGATTCTTCCTGGCGTTTTTCTGAGTTTTTCATAATACGCATGGTATTCCACACGTATCCCAGGCTTGTGAATCGATTTATACCGGCGCAAAACTTGTCAAAACTTGCTCTCTTTTTTTATTTGAGTTTACGCTTGACGATAGCCGCGGATCTTTTATACTCGTTCCAATCATGGCTGCTTTTTGATTTTTTGTACGTGGTGAATGCAGCTTTTCTTTTCCGAATAGCCTCCTCGCATTCGACATTCCACCATTTGTGTGAAATCTTGCGTCCATTGGGGTCGTCCACGGGTAAGGGGTCGTCCCTTGGTTTACCTTTTCCTGTCGCAACGGCCATAGCCCTCCTCAAAACATCCACGAAACGTCCATAGTATCCATCAAGATCATCCTTGAAAAACTCAATTTGGTGGAGCAGAGAGGCATCAATCTCCCCCCCCCCCCCACCAGCGAGCAATACCGGGCCCAATCCGTCCTCTTAGTAGACAATCTGTTTGTTATCTTCCTGTAGATCTGTGGATTGACATCAAAGGTGAACGATATTGGGACATGGTCGCTGTCCCAGGCCTCCTCCAGCTGCCTATAGGACACTCTGTCAATTATGCCCGCGGTGCCAAACATAAGATCTATGTTTGTGTCTCGTTGATCCGAGAGCCCGTCCTCGACAGGGTGTCGACGTTAACACAGATGAACTCCTCATCGTTCATCATCTCATGTAGTAGTTCTCCTTGTTTGCTCGTGTTCGAGCAGTTCCATAGAGTGTTGTGAGCATTCATATCTCCCAGGATGATGGTGTCATTTTGGCTTCCGTTTATGGCTCGAAAGACCGGGTGGAGATCCCGTCTTGATACAGCCTCTTTGGGGTGCCTGTAAATGGCCACAATATTAATATTTTTATCAAGGTTTTTGGTTTTTGCACAAACGACATCGTATCCCATTGGCATAGTTCCAAGGGTGGGGATGATTTCAAAATCTATATGGTTACGAAAAGACACTGAAACGCCCCCGCTGCCCAGACGGTTAGAGTTGTTGATGGTCCTATAACTAGGGAAGAAAACCCGGCGCGGGCCAGTGCACCTAGTCTCGGTCAAGACGACGATGTCATAGTCCAGAACTCTCCTCGTAAGCTCGTCCCTGCTAGTCCCGTACCCCCGACAGTTCCACATTAGTAGGTTGAATTATACTGTTAAGGAAGGAGGAGGTCTCCCCCTTCCACTCGGAGGGTACCTTGATTTCTTACGTCCAGGCAATTCTCTGTTATCGATATTGTATTCTTCATTATTGTAGTATAACGGGGCTGGGGCCAGACTCTCCCGTTCACCCCGTTCCGATTGTAGTAGAGCTTCTACTAGAATTTCTTTCGCCGCTGGGTATCTTTGAAGCAGCTGTAATACGCTGTTTATAATGGTATCAAGTGGGGGGTCAGAGCCCTCGTAGTCGTTCGTTGAATTTCCCCGGACGACCCGGGCCCACGATGATTCATTCCGCATATGGGAGAGGGCGATGCCCCTCTTTTTCCTTGTAATCTCGCCATCGCGGGAGTCAAATTGGGCGTAGTATTCATTGTTGTGGTGCAGTGGTACAGGTGCACTTCTCGGGCTCGAAGACGCTCGGCTACTGGGTCCCCTAGCTCTATCGTACCGTCGATTCTCTCTTTCTCCCTTTCCATCCCTCTCGTGGTGCCCCGGCGGGTCCATCCTCCGCGGAAGCTCCGGCCAAGTCGTCGGTTCCCTGAATTTGTCCAACGGTCTCTGAGGAATGTCTCCCCCTACCACAATCCGTCTAGCTCTGTGGAATGAGACATTTTTATATGCCACGACAATATTTATATTTTTATTCTTTTCATGCATAGGACAGCCTCTAAAAGTGGACTTGTGCTGTCCGTCGCAGTTACAACATCGGCTTATCACATTGTCCATGGTACTTGTTACCGCATATTATACATCGCGTCTCTGACTTGCATGCAATCTTAGTGTGACCATATTTAAAACAATTATAGCATTGTCGGGTCTGAGGAACATACGGTCTAACTCTTAGCGATACTCCGTTTCTAAAAATTGATAGATCACAGATTTTGTCAGACTTAAAAGTGATAATTACATTGTCCATGGCAATAAGCGTCGATTTTTTAGTATCCGGATTCCAGCTACGTCTATACATCCTATCTAATTTAATTATCTTAGACTTATTTTGAATTACCGACCATAGTTCTGGGATTGTCGAGGGCCAGTCAGCGATGACGCCTTTACAAATAATGGAGCGTTGATCTATTTGAGCTTTTAATTTCGACTCTTTAATCGATTCCAAGGCGTCGAGTGCCCGATTAGCGTCTGTAAATTTCTCAAACTCCACTTTGGCAGAGAAATGATTGATCATTTCTAACATATTAGGAAAGATTTGTAATTCAGATAAGATCATCCAAATTTTTATTCGGTTCTTGCCTTTAGTCGTAGTAGTTTGGTTAGGTGGAAGACGCAAAGTGATTTTGGCAATACCCTTATGGTCGTCACTAAATCTAGCATATCGTTGCATGTCATCGTTATCACCGGGTATATATTTTCTTAATGTATAATCTCTAATGATATATGATTCTTTGTCCTGAGTCAGAGAATCGCAGTCCGTTGTGTTGGCACGTGGAGCGCGCGCCAGATTCACGTGATCGACAGGTGCTGTGCGGATGTCCTCCGTATTCGTAACGGTATTCGAGGGCGCTTTGTTTAATAAAAATTCACAGCCAACGTTCTCCAAACCGTCTGTGGCGATATTATCCACATCCATCGTATTCTCCGGCAGCAGTATTTCCGTGTCGTATCCTATATTACGTCGCTTTCTTATCTCCTCTTCCCTGCGCTGTTTTGTAGAGAGTTCTCTTCGGTTCTTGACCTCTGTCCAGTCCGTATAAGAAGTCCCCGTCGTCCTCTGTTCCTGCGACAATCTATCGAAATCCTTCTCTGTGGCACTCGTACGCAGTCTTTTCGAGTTATTATTCACATCTTCGTTCGTATCGCGAAGGCTATCACGTGTACGTCGCATACGTCAATAGGATCCGACGATCCTATTCTCTATTTCCTCGTTAATTAGTATAGCTCTCCCCCTCCGAGGGGGGGGAACAGTAATAATTGATAATAGGGAACCCTCCCGAACAAGCCCTCTCCCAACGGCACCCTCCAAGAACTTTTCCTTGTACACCTTGTCAACAATACTATCGCTCGAACGGACAACCGAATCAGGCTCGCGAGCACAGAGCACACACGTCCGTCTCTCGTGGCGTAAACTTGTGGCGTAAACTCCACCGGCGAGACACTACCGTGTTAGGTTAATGACTGTGATGTGACAGCGCGCTGACCGCTGACTAACGCACTGTCTGCACTGCACTGCACTGCACTGCACTGCACTACGATACTAACGCCTCCAGCCGCCAGTGTCGAAAAAGTGAAAGTGACATTTCCCCCTTATTAT
>NW_020211156.1:250-3183 GCF_003070985.1 Temnothorax curvispinosus | reverse complement strand
AATAATTATTTCTTGTAAAATTTAAAAAATCTGTGAATTGTGAAATTGTATTATTGTTTCTTTTTCATGAGAAACAGAAAGACATTTTTTATTCTTTTAGATTCAATCAATTATTTCTCGTAAAATTTTAAAAATGTCACAATAATAAAATTTCGCAATTCAGAGAGATAATAAATAAAAATCAAATTAATCATTAATGTAACATTATCTATACTATATCATACTATCATTATACAGATAATGTAGATATAAATAATATAGATAATAATATAGATAATCAGAATATAAAAAGCAAACTTGTAACATTATCTATATCATACTATTATTATATATAGATAAATCAGAATATTCAATAAAGTCAATTATTATTTACCAAAATTATTATTTACCTTTAAATCCAAAGGAATGGAAAAATAGAAACAGGAAATAAACAGGGAACAGGAAAAAATCTTAGGAAACAGGAAAAAATCTTTAAAATCTTTATAACGGGAACAGAATAAAACAGGTTTTAACGTTTTTTTGTGTAAGATTAAATATCTGTAAAAAAGACAAAAAGTCAATACGATATTAAACTAAAAAGGAAATTAAACAAAGAGATATGGAGAGATGAAAAGACATCAACATATAAATTTGATATTTAAAATACATACCTTTTTTCTCTCTCTCTCTCTCTCTCTCTCTCTCTCTTTCCCTATCTTTCTCTCTCTCTTTCTCTCTTTCTCCCTTTCTCTTTCTCTTTCTTATATCTATGATGATCTATGAATATTCTTTTTCTTCTTTCTCCTCTTTCCTTGCGATTTGTCTTTAATAGATGACATATAATATGTGAATGCAGCAACTTATCCTGATTGACCGCGAGCGATTAATGACGTCACTTGAGCAAATCGAGCATGTATATTTCATATACAATTCTTTAAAATTCGATCGATTATTTCCCGAAAAATTAAAAAAATTAAAAAAATCGGTTTCCAGAAATTGACCGCGAGCGATTACTCGCGGTCAGACAGACAGACAGACTTAAAAATTAGAAAAATTAGAAAAACCGGTTTCCAGAAAATCGATAATGAAAAATTATATACTTTATGGCACTCTCCAGAAAATTCTACCCCTATTTCACGTACTCGTGGTAAAAATTCGATCCACTAACGAATGAGTAGTTCGCGATCAGACAGAAAAATTTAAAAAATAAAAAAAATTGATTTCCAGAAAATCGGTAACGAAAAACTGTACACTTTATGGCACTCCCCGGGAAATTCTACCCCTATTTCATGTACTCGGGGTAAAAATTCGGTCCACTAACGAATGAGTAGTTCGCGATCAGACAGAAAAATTAAAAAAATTAAAAAAATCGCTTTCCAGAAAATCGGTAACGAAAAACTATATACTTTATGGCACTCCCCGGGAAATTCTATCCCTATTTCATGTACTCGTGGTAAAAATTCGGTCCACTAACGAATGAGTAGTTCGCGGACAGACGGACGGACGGACGGACGGACGGACGGACGGACAGACAAACAGTCGCGTTTTATATAATAGTAATGATATTGAAGTAAATACGGAATCGTCTCAAACGCATCTCTTTATTTTATTTTAAAAATTTATCGAAGCAAAAACATTTTAGTAAACGGTTTATACGAATTATTTATGCAAATTTTTTGTTATTATCTAATATTTTTTGATAGTAGGGGAGACCGGGACTAAACCGCCAACGGGGTTGAACCGCCAAATCAAATATCTCGGAACCTGTATATTGTGCGAACTCGCTATTAACATTGTAAACGCTGCTTATGGTACCCATGTGACCAACGGAGTTTCGGCAGGTTACCTGCCGTGTTATGATTTTTACGAGGGCAAACATGTTTTTGTGATGAGAAGTACAATTTTCTGCGCGTGGGAATTTTGTAATATCTGCAATAATATTGATTTTAAATGCATGCTGATTATAAAGAGTAATGCATGCTGAACACGAATCCAATGTAGGTGTCTAATGAGAGAGAGAGAGAGAGAGAGAGATTGATTGATTGATGTATTTATTTAGCCCATTGGCTACTTAAGAAGGTACATTTTACATATCTTAATTGTCACTTGGGAAATTTACAATTGGTTCAACATTTGTTGCATGGATTGGGGAAAACCCAAGAAAAACCCAATCAAACCAGAGTCATTTCAGTAAATACAATAAATACAATAAATACAATGAATACAATAAATACAATAAATACAATAAATACAATAAATACTATAAGTACAATAAATACAATAAATACAGTAAATACAATTAATACAATTAATACAATTAATAGTTCATATAGTTCTCTCATACATACTTTTCTTTAACATATTTACTCGCTTTTCTTCTAAATGCTCTGACATTGTCAATAGATTTATAACCATTAGGTAAGTCATTGTAAATTTTAAAGCCGTTGTACATTAGGGTTTGTTGCGATCGTGTTTGATTACGCTTTGTTATGTAAATATTGTTGCGCTGTCGTGTATTATAGGAGTGTGTATCTCCAACAATTTTTAAACTTTCTGCAAGATACGATGGACTTATTTTTAATTTAATTTTATGTACAAATATAAGCGTATTTAATGCAATTCTCTGTTGAACATTAAGGAAATGTAACGCATTTAACATTTGAACTATTGGTGTAAATTTACTACATCTTATAATCGCTCGCATCGCTCTATTTTGCGCTTTTTGTAATAAATTAAGTTCAGTTTCGCCAACATTTAAGAAAATTGTAGAACAATAGTCAAAATGCGGGGCTATTATACTTTTATAAATTATAGTTCTTGTTAGTGCCGATACAGTAATTTGTTGGACAATAGAGACACGGATCGATCGCACGTGTAGATCCTGCGACGTGTAGAACGCGAAAACACCCCCCTTCGCCAGCAGAGAGAGAGAGAGAGAGAGAGAGAGAGAGAGA
>NW_020211156.1:0-150 GCF_003070985.1 Temnothorax curvispinosus | reverse complement strand
GAGAGAGAGAGAGAGAGAGAGAGAGAGAGAGAGAGAGAGAGAGAGAATGAATGAATGAATGAATTGATCCTTTATTAGCCTTCTCGGCTATTTTTTACAACAAATAATCTTACAATAATTCCTCTACATGAGGTATAATATATACTTTTA
>NW_020211155.1:0-1369 GCF_003070985.1 Temnothorax curvispinosus | reverse complement strand
TGATCCGTCGGGAAATCGGAATCGCCGATCTCCGATCGCATCGGAAGTTTCTCGAACTTTATGAATGTCGTGAAATACTAATGTAGCGGGATTTTGATGATCATGAAATGTTTAAAAGAGACATCGTATGAAGCGAAGAGAGAGGCCGCATATATGCGTTTGTAGATTTTTTCCTGGAAAGCATCCGTCGCGAAATCGGAATCGCCAATCGCCAATCGAACTGGATGTTTCTCTATTACCAAATATATTGGGAAAGAATAGAGGACGGTCGAGAAGACGGTGAAGAATATAACGTCTAATTGATTTAGACGTGTTAGTGCAACACCGCGGTTTCATCATTAAAGTAAAAATGGATTTCGAAGAATTGCACTTTGAAGGAGAAGAAAGAATGGAAGTTGAAGCAAACGAGGAAGAAATGGAAGTGCCTGAAGAAATGGAAGTGCCTGGAGAAATGGAAGTAAATGAAGAGGAAGGAATGGAAGTTGATGATGATGATGATGCAGTATTGTCAGACGATTCATGTTATGATAGTGAAATATCTGAGGATGTTTCGGAAGAAATATTCAGAGTCATGAATCAGGCTGAAGTCAATGCGTTAAATCCTCTTACAAGGATGTGCTGCACGTATTTTTACTTTACTCCAGGACAGACAAAGTTTTGTGCGTCATGCATCGTGAGAATCGGTGGATTATTCTCGATGCTGTATGCTTGTCGTAAATATGACACCAGGCGGTATATTCTGATGAACGGTCTCTTTTGTTCATCGTGTGGGGGGCCACTATATCTCATTTCAACATGTAATATGTGTCCTATGTGTGTTTTCGTGTAAATATCGACTGTTTAGACTGCAGTATTTTTAAAAATATTTTAAGTGTATATTATCTAAAATTAAGAGACCTATACTGCTAAGAGACTAACAATAAGTGTAACAATAAATGTAACAATAAAAAGACAATCAATGTTGTGTGACACACAGTGCGAAAGGTGACTGAGAGCCGGGAGATGGTATCCAGCGATGGTAAGCAATTTTTCTATTTAATAATTTTTGCATAATTTCTGAACGAAAACGCGCGAGGAAAAGAGACCGCGCAAACGAGAAGACTCGCGCAAACGGGGGGGACGGGGGCGCGAGACATCGCGCGAATGAGAAGACGAATGGGGGGACGGAAAAGAAACATCTACGAGGGGGAGATAACGCGAGCGTGCCGTGTGACGTCACGCGGACTCCGCGGCGCGGCGAAACGCGAACGCGGGTCCCTTCGCCCCGCGGCGCCCGAAAACGCAAACGCTCCGCGGCGCGGCGAAAACGCGGATCCCCCCTCGCCCCGCGGCACGGCGGAAACGCGGTCGCCTTGCGGCGCCGGAATAC
>NW_020211154.1:0-1540 GCF_003070985.1 Temnothorax curvispinosus | reverse complement strand
TTAATTATAAATGATAAAAAAAGAACGAACATCAAAATATCCTAAAAGTTTCTATGCCTTTTAATAAAAGAGATTTAATTTCAAACAAATATCATAACATGTAATAACATATTTATATATGTATATAGATAAGAGCCATATCGAGATTATTGGGACATCCTATATTTAATTGTCTCTGTTAAATAAAAATGACATTTTTATTAGACACTAAAAGAAAGTTAAATAAATTGCCAAATTGTAAAAGAAAACTTAAACACCCCTAGTTTTGTTGATGACAATCGATTTATTAAATAAAAAAGTTGTATTACAATTTTACGTCAAATTTCAAGAATAATTAGTCAACTTTCTTGCCTAATTGTAAGTCTTACACGATCTATAAATCCTGTAATATTAAAGTTAAACAGACAGTTATATTTATAACTTTATATACCACATGCGCATTTTGACGTATATATGTATAAATCCAATTTTTTAAGTATTTTTTATATTAAATATAAATAGAACTTATATATAAATATTAGATAATAAATATAAATTAATAATTATAAATATATAAATATAAATTCTATCTTAAATTCTAATAAACGTAATGGATTCGTCTGATGTAGTGTTTTTTTAAATTAAATTTTTTAATTGCATTCAAATTACACATGCTAGTAGAAAATAAATTTGATATAAATATTTATGAATTTTTTTTGTTATGTAAAATGTATGAAATTGTCGCTTCAGGAAATGTCATTAACCTATTGATTCGTTTATACAAAATCTTATGTGCTTTCTAACGTTCTAATAACACATAATCAATGAAGTTGAGAAAAGAACTGTTAAGAACTTACTTGCTTTTCTTCCATTGTGTGTACTTGCTTTTCCGTTGAATCTTGATCAGTTGGACTCAAGATCTCACGTTTCTCTTGCTTGATCGGTAATAAGTATTCGAACACCGTCCAGATGATGAAATTATTACACTAATGCGTGTACAGATGTGGCTCGGATTTCTTGTTTATCAAATCAAATTTCCAAGCTACTGCAGACGATCCGAGATGCGAGATGAATAACGAACAAATGAATGTGGCAGTCCCCACTCCCCAGTATACATGCGTGGCTCTTTTAGAGGGTATCCCCTCCACCCATGTTACGGCGGGCCCGCAGGCGCCATAAGATCTGGCATCTCTGTACCAAAGGATGCTTTCTTTTGTCACATGTCACATAGCGTTTAAAAACCTTATTCGTTTGTTAAGCGTATTCCCGTATTCTGAATTGTACTGACGGTACTGAAAATCTGTAGCATATACGTAACGTAAATTATATATATTTTTATAATACTATTAATAAGTTTTGAAATCCACCCTTTATATATAAGCTACGTTTAACAGAAAAATTAGCTTAATAATTCTTTAATATAATTGATTTAAGTACAACTTAAGATACTTAGAATATATGCAACGAGGAACTAAAGACAAGAATCAATTGAGTAATATTCTTATACAACGATTACACTGTAGTTTCATATAACAATATAAATTCAATATAAAACCGAAAG
>NW_020211153.1:0-3164 GCF_003070985.1 Temnothorax curvispinosus | reverse complement strand
CAAGCACGTAATTGATCCTGCTCGAACGCGCGTGTAATAAACGATTGGATCTGTAATGAGGCACGTTGCATTTGCGGATCAGCGGGGTACCCCAATTTCTTCGCCAAATATGAAAATAAATGTCGAATGTATTTATAGCGGTACAGCGGCGTTCAATCATTCCAATACGTTTACGAGTTTAAATATACGCTCTACGTTACGTATTACACCTCATTATCAGAAATTCATTAATCATCCCATATAAGGTTGCCGGAGGTTACAATACAACCAACACTTGGCCAATGCTACGGCATTCGATTATCGGCCAAGGTTTTGTCAGCCAATGCTGGGCCAACACTGGCTGTCTACCTAAAACCTGATCTAAAAAGAATAATTCGGCGTTACGACAAAGCCAACGCTTGGCCAATGTTGGCAGCCGCACATCGCCCGACATTTCGTCAGACAGTACTGGGCCATCACTGGCAAATGACTGGCGGATAACCTATAAAGAATAATCCGGCGTTACGACAAAAACCAACGCTTGGCCAATGATTGGTAGCCGCACACTGCCCAACATTCTGTTAGACAGTACTGAGCCATTACTGGAAAATAACTGGCGGATAACCTATAAAGAATAATCCGGCGTTACGACGAAAACCAACGCTTGGCCAATGGTTGGTAGCCGCACACTGCCCAACATTCTGTTAGACAGTACTGAGCCATTACTGGAAAATAACTGACGGATAACCTATA
Source organism: Temnothorax curvispinosus (assembly GCF_003070985.1). NCBI lineage: Eukaryota > Metazoa > Arthropoda > Insecta > Hymenoptera > Formicidae > Temnothorax > Temnothorax curvispinosus. The sequence goes on along the minus strand of NW_020211153.1, from coordinate 2,432 downwards.
AAGAATAGTCTGGCGTTACGACGAAGACCAACGTCTGGCCGATGATTGGCAGTCGTACGTCGGTTAAAAATCTTTCCCCCAGTGTTGTGTGTAATAAATCAAGTCATAGTTTATTAATTAATTTTTAGTTTATTAACATTAAAGTTAAAGTTGATAATAAACAAAAAATGCAACACATAATAGCACAATAGTTTATTAATATTATAATCACTGATTTTAAACCGTATGTGTTTTTTATAATGCCACAAGGACCAATAATGCTCAAACAATGCCTCGAATCTGTACACGACTACTTGATAGATACAAAATCTTTTATAAATATGTTCGAAGGGAACGCATAAACATGCGTTTCACAAAATATGCAGAAAAATAGTTGGATTCGATACTACTTCCCAAAAATAATTCGTCGTCTGGCATCGGAAAAATATTCGAGCGCCAAGTTTAATCCTTTCGAAAAATATTAATATCATATAAGTCTATTCCATTTTATTCATAAATAATTCAATCATCGACGTGGAATATACCGTTGGTTCGTATAAATTATCAAAATACAGTAATAATAAAAAAAATGTTATTTAAAAAAGAATTTGCGAAAATTTGATTATTAATGGTCGCGTGATCGTTATGCGTACATTAATCAGATTTTGCACATGTAAAATATCACGCGTTTCTATTACCACGTTATAAAAAGTATATAATAAACTAAATTCAGTTCGTATATAAGTTTCATCGAAAATTAGATCAACGCATTGTTGACTTATTTTCAACCTAATGATTCGCACGGAAGATAATATTTTGATAGCAAACTCTTTGATAATTAACGCAAATTCCTAAGCAAGACGCGGTCTTCATCTAATTATTGATACTTTTTTTTCTTTAATAAACTACAACTAACAACAGGTATATGGCTTTTCGCGCGTGTGTAATACTGATGTTCTGCGAGTTTTCTTCGACGGAATGCAAAGACAACATATCGTCACTTCTAAGAAAAATATTAAAATCGAAACTCTCTCTTAAGTATGCTCATATCCGACGCCATTCTCCAAAGACGCATAGCGATTTCCAGAAAAATAGTTTCCCTCGTTATGTCTATTATGTTAGCACCAAAGTCTCAGAATATATAGCACGAATTGTCGTGGCGTACCTCCTCCTACTTGCATCATCGAGATTTCTTAAGTAACGTTTGATCAAGTATCAATTAAAGGCTTGTCAATTTACAAGATTTTACACATAGTTGATAATTGAGTATTCTTAAAAAATAGTACATTTTCCAAATCGTTATTGTAATCGCTTCAATTTGAATTAACGGCATTACTTGTTCTATATGAAACCTACATATTAATTTAATATACAAAATATAAGGTGTCTTTTTTTCTGTATACCTAATCTTCTTACCTCATGTAATATTTGAACTGTACATAAATTCGATTGTCGACATTGTTGACTTAATTCTCGCAATAAATAAGTGCAAACGTTATCACATAAATCCGATTTCACTGTTCAAAAAATGTCTATAAAAATCGTATACAGATCTTGCACTTGTCGCGTCTCCGTGAATTTCTGTATTGTGAGTTTAGATTTGTTACTGTTGCTTGCAATTCACAAAAATTTTTACACTTAAAATAAGATAAATATACATTCAACACTGTAAAAAGAGAAAGCAGAGGTTCTAAGTAAAAAGTGCAAGCAACATGAACAAACCTATTAAGCCGGCGCTAGACTATACGCGTTTTCGCGAATCACGAACGAATTGTAATTTCAATGTATTTTCAGTATTCCCTTGTTTTTTTAGTAAAATTGTATCGATTCTAACAATTTTGTTATTACTCAATTGAACTACATTGTCGGGTCGATCACGTTACAATACAAAGTTGTTAACGCTGATGCGTGATACAATGAGATATTCTTCCTCTTTATAAATATATGCGTTATGGCTTTGAAGAACACAGTTATCCAATTTTTGTTTCTTTTTTATTTTAAATGTTTTCTCTAATTCTAGTTCAGCCAATCTATTAATAATTTGCGTAAGAAGTTTGTTAGGTGATTTTACAAGTTTCTTAAAAATACCTATGTAACTTTCACCACAAAATTCGGACACCTCGCTCAATGGCATTTTAAAATTTTTTACATTGTCAGTTAAATGGACTAAATAATGCACATATAATACTTGCGTCTGTGCTCCATATAAAGATGGTAATAAATAAAAAAATTTATTATCACAATGTAACGACGTAACGTTCTGTTTGTTTAGAATACGACACGCTACAAATAGAAGTAAGAAATGTCTGTAAAAATCGTTAAGAAGAATCTAAATTATGTCGCTTTCCATCGAGATATTATATTTATTTCAAACTTCTTACGTTGAAATTCGCACGGTATATCTAAACTGATTGAATTCATTATATCTCTCAGACGCCGTATCTGATGTCCTT
>NW_020211152.1:0-3293 GCF_003070985.1 Temnothorax curvispinosus | reverse complement strand
AAGAATATGTTATAATCATAATCGTAATACTCCATATTTGTATATACATTCTGTATATTTATAAATCCTATAACTTAAAATTCTTCTTTGTTGAATGTACATTTAAAATATTTCATAATAATATAATTACTTACTCATCCCAAACCATTGAGATCCTAATCCAGAAAATATAAAACAAATCGGTCTTCTGATATATGGAGTATGTTCTATTTTATTAATTGTATTATGAGATATTTCAGACCCAGTTATCATGTATCCTCTGTAAGGATGACCTTCTATATCATCATTATGAATATGATGTAGCAGAGATATAAACTCAGCATCTATTGGTCGATTTCGCACCTGCATTCAGTGACAAGAATGTACATCTTATAATTCTTGGAATAACTTTATACCAAAAAGGACGATAATATTATTTTATTTTGCAGTAATTTACTTTAGCAATTATTAAATGCATTATTATTACTTAATATATTAAACAAATATGTATGTAATACATTGACTTTTCTTTTTTGTGCAAATTCGAAATAATTTCGAAAGCGATTATGTACGCAAATATCTTCTTAGACACTATATAAATATACGTGTGTAGAGAAGACCGAGGCAAACTCAACACGATTTTTTCAAAGACAATTTTCAACAATTAATTAAAATTTTCAAGCAAATTCAATGGTACACATTTAAATAATGTTTCTTTAGGTACAAAATTGTTTAAGGAAGTTTTACTGTACGTCGCTTAGTTTTGCCCCCAGGAAAGGAAAAATGACGCAAATACAAATTTTCAAATTGGTAATAAATGTCGAGGCAAACTCGACACTTTGCCTGATCAATACAACTTGATCTAAAACTTAATTTTTTATTGTCTAAAACTAAAAAATTGTTTATCGTGTATTTAGAAAGTACAAAAATTTGGAATTAAGTAAACATTCATTGGAAATAATGAGCACAAAAATTGTTAAACTTTTAATTATTCTCATTTAAACTCATATCTGAAAAACAATTTATGCAAATAAATTCGCGAACGGATGTGCACACACATTTGTCATAAGCCATATGACTGCATGACAAGCATCGTTTGTTATTGGGAGCCGATGAAACAACGTAGTGTCGACTTTGCCCCAAAAGTCGTTTTTTATTTTTGTCACTCCAAAAACATCAAAATTTTGAAAATATGCAAAAACTATTACCGGATTTGTATAGAGCATCAAATTTTTCATCAAAATTACTTACATATAGATCCGCAAGAGTAAAGTTCGATGAAAGAGTAGAAATTTTTAAGAGATCAAAAAAATTACTTTTTACCATCAAAAACGCTTATGTCGCGTTAAAAATTACACCATAACTCAGAATGTCACCAAATTCCATTGATACTGGCACATAAAGACGCATTTACAGTAGGAAAGGCAAGTTTCTACAATAGATTTAAATTGGCAAAAAGCCTAGTGTCAAGTTTGCCCCGATGTCGAGTTTGCCCCGGTCTCCCTTATATTTAATTGTTAAGTTTGTTATATTTATATGATAATACAAAGCTAATGTAAAAAATTATTTCTAAAATAAATGAAATAATCCATTATAACATTTGCTTACATCATCTAAGATGATTTTAACTGATTCTTCCGTACGTCCAGACACAGCTACAAGCCTAGGTAAATCATCATTTGGAGCTCCATTGTTAATTTTTTGTTTAGGATTTGATTTTAATAATATGTGGCTATTAGATCCTCCAAATCCATAAGTATTGATACCTACATAACCACCCTCCCATTCTGTTGGTTCAGTGACGATCTTTATTCTTCCTTCGATAATAGCAGTTAACTCTTTTCGCGGACGCTTGAAGTGTATAGTAGGCGTAATTATACCAGTTTCCATCGCTGATAATACCTTTAAGAAACCACATCTTTTTATTAGCAGTAATTATAATTATAGTATTTATTTTATAAATATATTATATAGGTACATATGTACCTATATTTAATTATAATGATGTAAAGAAATATAAAGTGCTATAATCACACTTTAAGCATAAATCAATGGTAAATCATTTTATTACAAATGTACCTTTGCGATTTGACAAAGGCCACTAGCGGGTTCGGAATGTCCAAGATTCGATTTTACCGAGCCCATTAATAAAGCAGTGTTTCTTTTAGCGCATAAAGCCTGGTCAATAGCCATAACTTCTACGGGATCACCGGCAAGGGTACCAGTTGTATGGGCCTCTACGTAAGATAACTCATTGGGCGAGATTTCACATTCCTTATAAAATTCACTCAACAATATTTTTTGCTTTTCGACCGATGGAAAGGTAACACCTTCTACTTTAAAACCATCGCAATTTATTTTACCATATACGAGGGTTGCATATATTCTTTTTGCATTTCTTGCCTTTTGCAGATATACTACCGCGACCGTATCACTACGCATATATCCGGAACCTTCCTCGTCAAAGGGTTTACAGTAACCATCAGAAGATAAAACCCCTAGAAGGAAATTAATTCATGTTATTAAATAAAGTTCTTTAAGCTTCGATTCAATATCTAAATGTAAAGATAGAGAGGAAGCATAGGCTTATTGAACGTTATAGACAAAGAGTGTGATTGTTTTACAGAACACGTTATTGGATAAACAGAAACGTAAAATAATAACATAATCTTAATATAATTCACACACAACAAGAGTTTGTCGATTTCGATCAATTTAAAATACGAGGTCATTCTCGTCCGATATTGACGTGGAAATTGCTCAGATATATCGTATTAATATAACAAAAGAACGACATATGATCAATGATTAACTGAATCAATGATTATTTAAAATCTGAAATTTGCGTAAAAATGGAAATAAATGAGATATAAATAAACATATCAAAAAATGTTTATGATCCATACACAATATATAATACGCCATATAATAAGATATAATAAATACATACCTAGATGGTAAAAGTGAAATTGTACAAGAGGATGGAGGCATAGATGAGCGGAAGCGATAATGGCCGCGTCGCACTCTCCGGACTGAATCAGCTTGTAAGCTTTCACTATAGCATTGTTACTTGAACTACATGCAGTATCAATATTATGCGATTGTCCAATAACGCCAAGCCAGTAAGAAATTTGATTGGCCATGAGAGAAATGTCGCATGCAATCATAGGTAATCCAGCAAACTAATCACAATACATGTTTCTGAATATACTTAGAGTATTAAAATGTATAAATAATAAGTTAACGTATATTTTTAAAACTGCTTACAAATTTATTGTATATAATTTATCTATACTTCTTATACAGTAAGGAAA
>NW_020211151.1:0-2898 GCF_003070985.1 Temnothorax curvispinosus | reverse complement strand
GCCAAACTAGGAATTAAAAATTTCCGTATTGAATTCCATTGAATTCCGTCTATTCTGACAATAAAATGAATACCATTGAATGCCAGGATAGGGATTAAAAAGTGTCCGTGTTGAACTCTGTGGCGGTACGCGCCACCAATAGTACACGCCCGCGCGGTATCTGCATTACCGGCAGTTCGCGTCGACGCTGCTAGGCGTCGCATCGCCGGGGCATCTTCTCGAGTTCAAAGTTTCGTCTCGACCGCTATGTAAAGGGACCTCCTACGGTGCCTGACAGATCTTACAAATCTCATTTTCGGGCTAATTGCCCGTCGGCAGTAGTGCGTGTAATGCCCTTAGGCATACACAAAACCTCACCGACGAACAACGGCGCTTGGTCGCCCAACGGAGGCGCGAGACGTTTCCTAAACCATCTAATGCCATGCAATTTCATAACCTTTACGGATTCCATAGGATTGGATGGAATTGAAATTTTTCTTTTTTGGATTCCATGGGATTGGACCATCTCATTTCGAATCCCATCTAATTTCATCTAATTCCGCCAAAAAAGGGATTCAAAAGTATTAAAAAATTTCAATATTTTTTAATCCTTTTGCGTTTGCTGGGGTTTCTATCACTGGAACACGTTTTCCTTTGACTTCTAATGTAATAGATGACAAATACTTAATAGATGTATCAAAAAAAGAAAAAAATTTCTTTCATGTTATTCTTAGATAATGGCTTCTTATATTTACTGCAATAAAAATTTCTTGAATTAAGACAATCAAAAATATTGTTTATTATTCTACAAAATTGGGCTGTGGCAATACAATCTGTAAAATCTGGACGACCATCTTCATGAAACTGCTCTAAGGCTGCGGCACTACTCTCGCTTAAAATTTGTACAGCTAGTTTTACGTTCATTTTATTTTTGTACCACTGTATATGTTTAGAAGTCAATTTGTTAGCCAAATGAAAGCAACCATTGTTTTGAAGATGAACAAGTTTTACCATAAATTCCCATCTGATTGCATTACCATCACCATCATACAGTATTTCTTTAGAAGCAAAAGTATTTCTGACTAACTTAATCATATGACAAGCGTAAAAAATGATTGGAATCTTATAACCGTGAGTTGGGTGCAAAATGCTATCAAAATTATTATTAGCATTTAAATATTTACACATGCTAATATTTGATATGAGTCCGTCAAAAGTTAAAGCAATGACCTGAATTCCACAACTATCTATGGAAGTAAGAACTGTCTTTGTAATTTCACCTCGTTCTTCTGCAGTAAGTCCGTCAAAGAAGTATGCAATTGGTAGTTTCCATCTTTCATTTACACCGTTTAATAAATATACTAATGCTTGCTTAGCTACAGGTAAACGTTTATCATCATGGGTAGGCAATTTATTTTCCACATATCCTGTTAATGTTTTTTTTGTATGATCCCACTTTATTTGTCTTCTAATGGCCATTTCATCCGTAATGAGGCATGCATATAATTTCTTATCGCCTGCATTATCATTTTTCTTTTTCAATATCTGCACTGCTTCTTGAGTTAAACCTGGCGATCCATTTATATTGCTGTACCAAGCACGAATAGTGGATGGCGCTAGTAATTTATTATGAAAAATATTTCTGATATAATCATATGCCTTTGGACTGTAAAAGTTTAAAGTTAATGCAAAAGCACGTAATTCCGCAGAATATTTGCCTTTTCTTCTATCCTTAATTTGTCGAATAATATCGATATCTTCAGAAATACTCTAAACATTAGGAAAGAAATTTACAATCAATATTGTTTTTTTAAGATTTGTTAACAAAATATTGAATATTATAATTTTCCAAAAATTTTTTTGATAAAATATTACGTCAACAAAATAATCTGAATTCGATTTAAATTATTTGATATGTAGTTTTTTTTTATATTTTATGTTACATTGTGATAATTTTTAATTATTATTCAAATGTAAGGATAAAGATAATTTTTTAAATAGAATTTTTTATAACTAGTTAAAATAAAACGATTTAATAAAGTTACATTTGAAAAATATATAAAGCATTAGTAATATATAAATGTCATAAATATAAAATATTCAAGAAATATAATATAGAAGTTTTACAACTCTATCTGTCTGAGTAAGATAAGGAATAATAATTTTAAAGACATAAATTAATGAAAGATAATAAAATTTCAAGATATTTTTAACTAGTTAAAAAAATTTATTTTTTACATATGTAGCGCAAATTTTTTTAAAATATATACAAAGATTATTTTTTCAACATGATTGTGTTATACATATCTCTACAAAGGTATGAACAGTAATATATATCATTAATTAATGTTATTGCAGACTCGATTGCAGATTAAATGTCTCGATGTTATATTATATGACATATGTATATAATGCGATAATTACTACGTTTACGCGAGCGTTACTTTTTTAGAAACTTATGATAATTTACTCCACGTAAACGAGTGAATTATCGTAAGTTACTACAGAAGTAACGCTCGCGTAAATGTTAATGTAAATTAACTTTAATATAATCTAGTAATCTAGTATAATCTAGTATATATAAGTCTAGTAATAATTTTTGATCATTGAGTACAATTAAAACTTAGTACAACATATAAAAATATAAATACAATACACAATACACATTATATATACAAAAAACTATGTATAAATTTAATTTTTATTTGCCTGTAATGTCCCACAACAATCAGAAAAAAGACTACATTTTTGTTTTAAATCTTCTAATAATGTGCTTAAGCTGTTTGTTTTCTTTTCTTTACGTGAAAGTTGAGTTCGCAAACGTTTTATAGTGATATTTTTCTTTCTTGTCGTTTCTCTTAACATTTTAATAACATTTATCATTTCATCTCGAGACATATTTTCTATTAGGGCATCCGT
>NW_020211150.1:0-1678 GCF_003070985.1 Temnothorax curvispinosus | reverse complement strand
TAAAATAAAGACTCTGACCGCGGAGATGCCGTAATGGTTTCCGGTGAAAAGAAAGGTATATTAAATCCTGATACATTTAGACATCCTTTCGCGTAATCTATCATTGAGGAAGTCTGTTCAAAGAAATCGTTACCTAATATTCCGGCTTGTGGAATTGGCAAATCATTTGATACTACGTTAAAAATTACTAGTTTTTCAAAGAGTGGTATAATAACTTCTCCGAGCGTATAAACTGGGTATTCGTTTATACCGCTTAATTGCAAAAGTTTATTGTGATTGACGATATTGCTATTTGATAGAAATTTTTCTTTAATTAAATTCGGGCCAGAACCGGTATCCAGCATAAGGGTGACGTGTGAAATCGGTTCACCGAAATCTACTTGAATGGTCGGCACGCGTCGGTGTTTATCGAGGTTTACGGTTACGGGTCGTATCTCTATTGTTTCTTTGTCTATTGGGTCTTCTGAGATGTCGATGGGTGTGAGATCCGTTCGGACCCCTGCTGCACACCCGACTTCGAGGGGCCATTGGAGTTTCCCTGATTAATAATTGCTTGCCTGCGATTATTGCTCGCGATTCTTAATTCGCAGTTTTCAAGAAGATGCCCTTCTCCCTTACAATAGCGACAAAATAATGAATTTTTGGCTGTCACATTTGACTCCATCTTAGCTTGGCAATTTCTAGCAATGTGTCCGAAATTATTGCAAATTTGGCAAACGATTTTTGATTTGTTTTCTGTATCACGTTGTTTATTCTGTTTCTTCCAACAATTGTTAGCTGAATGACCCGGTTTATCGCACCACTGACAAATTATCAAAACCTTATTCTGATTGTTAATATTCTGATTATTGTTTGCTCTGCATGTTTTAGCGTCGTGACCGGATTTAGAGCACAATTGACATATAAGTTGACTTTCTTGGATTATGTTAACAGAGCGTTGGACTTGAGAGTCGCGGAGCCGACATTTGTCGGCGCTATGTCCACGTTTTTTGCAAATCTGACATATCAAAATCTCTGTTCCCAAAGCAGTTTTATTATGTAATTGTTGGGGAGGTTGAGTTAGTTTTCTACAATTAGATGCTGTGTGTCCCTCTTTAGAACAGATTTGACAGACTCCGAGAGATCGGGTAGCAATTGCTGGTTTATTTGATAGGCTACTCGGTCCCTGTCGTAAATCTGTCATCTCGTGTAGCTCTCTCTCTATCCGTAACGCGTCAGCTACGGTTCCCCTGGACGTCTAAATTTCTCGTTACTCTTTGCTGGATCTCCGGGTTTAATCCTTTAATAAAACATTTGCACATATCTCTTTCTAAGGATGCTTTAATATTTTGACCGGGAAGGGCATTTCCCGAATTTTTATGGGCTTCTAATATTTGTTTGCCTAATAACTTTACTCGATTTGCATATGTAACGACGTCTTCTTCATTTTTTTGATATATGTGGCCTAGTTCTCCTTGCAACTGATAAATATTTTTAGCCGCGCCGTAAACTTGTTCTAAATACTTTGTTAAAGAAGCTACTGTGTCGAAATCTTGGTCCTGTATTGTACGGCGAGCTTCGCCTATGATTCGGGTTCTGATTATTTTAGTGAATTGGGATTCTGCCTCGTTGGGCAGCATGGCTTTTGCTTCTTCGCATCCTTCAATAAAGTATGTTAACGGAATATTTTTTCCGTCAA
>NW_020211149.1:35556-49437 GCF_003070985.1 Temnothorax curvispinosus | reverse complement strand
AATAAACAAAAAGAGTAACTTTACCAATTTTGGAGATATCTCAAATCTGCTTGCGCCATCTTCTTCAGAATCATTTGTAGTTGTTTGTAGTGCTTTTCTTCCGAAAGACGGAGCCCAGTTTTCTCCGCATCTGCACGGAGGGGCGCGGTTTTTTCGGAAAAAAACTTTTCCATGATTCATGGCTCCAGTGGACTCGAACCTGGTTCCTCAGATTACGAGTCTGGCGCTCTACCACTAGACCACACCGCCGCCCTTATACCAGAAGTGTAACTTTGCCAATTTTGGAAATATTTTAAAAATAATTGCGCGACTCGATGCAGAATTGTTTGTAGTTGTTTGTAATAGTTTTTGTTCCGTTTCGTTTAAAATATCTCCAAAATTGTCTCTCAAAATTATCTCTTTTTGTTTATTGCAAAAATATAATAACTTTTGAACAGTGCAACTACAAACGAAAAGAAAAGCACTACAAACAACTACAAACAATTTTGAAGAAGATGGCGCAAGCGGATTTGAGTTATCTCAAAGTGGGGTGCGAGTAATTTTTTAAATGTTTATAATTTTTAATGTATTAAACTACAAACGAAATTTTTGTTACTACAAACAACTACAAACCAAATGCTAACGTTTTCCGCAAAAAAATTAATTTTTCGAAAGTCGGATGCAAGGTTCACATAGGTAAGGACCAATTTTTTCAAAGGTGCCGCCATAGCCTCCATGTTCTTACTGCGAATGCCTCACCTCGCGAGCCGCAGTAATGAAAGTAGGGAGTGACGACAAAATCTATGACGTCACATGAACACAAAAACGCTTTGACAGCTTACTGCCGCGTATATTGGAACGGATTTACAGTGCTGCCAGTACTGCGAGTGAATAGCGAAACGCACCCAAAATAGGGTGTGTAACACGTGCGGGATGAGAATTGGACACTCGTGCGGGTGATCGCACTCGCCTTCGGCTCGTGCGTCCACTCCGCACTCGTGTCCAATTCTCAACTTCCCGCACTTGTTACACAAATAACTATTACCGCACCGGTAACAAGTAATATTTTTATTACGCGGTCTTTTTCGCAACATTATTCTTACTATTCGCATTTGAAAATTTCTTTGTCTTATCTTGGTATGGCGGAATCCTCTTCTTCGTTGCACCCGTGCTGACTAGTGCTGTAGCTTCCTCGCCCTGGATCTGTTTTGTCCCTTTTTCCGAGGTTTCCATCGTAGATGCCAATTGGATCGCCTTCTCCCAGGTGATGTCCCCAATATCCTGAACTTCCAACAGTCTGTTCTGGATTCGTTTGTTTCGAATTCCGCACACAAATACGTTCCTAAGAACTATCTTCAGAGCGTCTCCCAATTTACAATTATGAGCGATAACTGTTGTAACGCAGCGACGTAATCCATAATTGATTCGCCTTCCTGCTGCTTCCGGGTCATTAATTTGTAATTTTCTGCCACTGGTTGTGGTTTCGGCTCGTAAAATTCTTGTAACGTCTTCTTAATGACGTCATACCGGGCCTCGTACGGATTATCGGGCGATAATCGATTGTATAAAACTGCAAACGGTGCTGAACCAACGTAGTGAAGAAGATATGGAACACGAGCTTCATTTTCTATATTGAAAATTTTCATGGCCCCTTCAAATTGTAATATCCATGGTGTCCACGGTCCTTTCGTTGGATCTCGTTCGATCTCCAACGTGGTAGGAATTGTTTTTATAACTACTGCATCCCCTGTAGCCATTGTACTTGCACCAGAAAATAGAGACCGCACAGAACTCGAGTCCGGCTTTTAATGGCTGCCGCACGTGCACGATCGTATTCCAGCACGTTCTACCTCTTCCCCCGACGTAGAATTTCAATCCTCGTCGCCAATTTATTGTATGTGTGGCCGAATGTAGGCCGGGGGCGGAGGAATAGAGGCAGGAGAAATGACTGAACACTGCCCGTACTTGTAATAATAACTACGTATATTTAATATAGGACTGTAATGTGTCCTCGAGCGGGCTGTAGCGCGTTCGAACTTCTTCTGTACAACAACCGACAAGAAGTGGTCACGTGCCCGTGCTTACTGCAACGCCACTCACGGTATATCCAATCACACGCTCGCTACGCGCACGCTACCTACGCACGACCTACGCGCTACACTCTGTCTGCGCGCGTATTACAAACTACCCCAACACGTGGCTAATATTTTTTTTAGCATGATGAATCCATAAAAGATTCAATACTATTTTTTTTATTTTTATGAAAAGATACAAGTTGTATTAAGTTATAATAAATCATAAGAAATGTTCACTATTTTCTATATTTTACAACAATTATATTGTAAATTGACGTTTTTTAATGCTTTAAATAATTATAGGGAATTTTACTTATATATTGAAAATTATCTATTTGCATAAATATACATGATCTAATAAAATATAAAATTTAATAGATTTTATAATTTAATAATTTAATATTAAATGTGATAGTCAGACCACTGTGCACACACAACAAACTGTTCTCTCTCTCACTTCAGTGTTTGATAACTCGCAATAAGCGCGAAGACGCCCTGATTTCGTGAGAACGCTCCGCGACCGCGAGCGCTAGTACCGCACGCTGCCACGACGCGGCTGTACCACGCGTCACTTTCTCGTAATCCAAAATCATCACGCGCTAGTATAAAGCCCCTTGCACAATGTCAAGCAACAGACAATAGAAACAAGGAATAGAAATCAGAAATCATGTATAAATGCAGAGTAAACAGTGACACAGGCAATAGACACAGAGTTTCCGTTACGTTGAAAATTCTGTGTCTATTGCCTGTTGCCAACCAATCATAGCATTCGAATTTTTTAGGTTGTAATTACGATTTTTTGGTTATTTCCTGTTCCTATTGCCTGTTGCCTGGCATTGTGCAAGGGGTTAAGAGGCGAGCTTATGAGAAGCCTAATTACAATATTCTTTGTGGAATGAAAGTCGACAAAATAAAAAGGAAAAGCAGGCGAACCTTGCAACTGATGATGATAAAACTAATGCAGTCAGTTTTTCAGCTGTGATTAATGGCGAGAGGAATGACAACGGTTCTACCTCTATCTTGGACTCAGGAGCGTCAGAACATTTGACTAAAGATGAAAAGCATTTGCAGAACGTTAAGTTATTGGCTCAACCGCTCAACCTACCAAAATTCGCATTGCAAAAGCAGGTGTAACATTATCGGCAAATAAGGGCCAATTTCACCAACCACAGTTAGCTTAACCGACGGTTAAAGTTAGCAGAATTGACCAATAGAAATGAATCCACCCTGCTTTCTATTGGTCAATCCTGCTAACTTTAACCGTCGGTTAAGCTAACTGTGGTTGGTGAAATTGGCCTTAAAGTAGGTACAATTCCTGGTAAAACTATTGTTAACAGGAAAGAAGTTGAAGTCACTATTAAAAATGTTCTTTATATACTATGTTCTGAAATCGCGTAAATAAACATAAAATTTGTATCTGGTTAACATTTCTCAATATAAAAAAATAATTCAAGGTTTATATCTAGAATTGCACACTGTTCAGTCCTAACTGCTAACAACTTAGTCTTCGGTCCATTTAAAGGTTTTGTTAATATATCCGCTACGTTATCGCTTGACTTAACATACTTTAAATCAATTTCTCCTCTCTCAACTAGCTCTTTTACAAAATTATGCCTAACATTAATATGTTTAGAACGCTTTGAAGTTCCCTTATTTTTGGCTAATGACATAGCCCCTTGATTATCTATGTTTACACTACATGGCTGTCCTACAAATTCATCTAGTCCCAGTTCAGTTAAAATTCCTTTTACCCATAAAACTTCTTTCAAACCATCTGCTAAACTTATGAAAGTTGAAAATGCTACACTTCCCTGTTTTCTAGATACCCGCATAACTGCTCCTCCTGCTAATTTTATTACTAGGCCGCTGTATGACTTCCTTATTTTTAGCGTCTCTTGCCCAATCAGAATCGACTCGATTGGCTTCCCCTGCTTTTTATATATGAGACAGTAATCTTCCGTGTTTTGTAAATATCTAAGGATATGTTGTACTCCTTTCCAATTAGCAATCGTTGGGTTATTGTTATGCTGACACTGTCTGCAGCTGTTTACTGGATGTGACAGGTCCGGTCTGGTGTGCCAAGTATAACAAACTGCTTGTTGCTTGTCGATAGATCTTCTCTGGAAAAGGCGTCTTACAACTTGATTCATCATCTTCAGGCTTAATTTTCAATGGCGTTGATAGTCCGCGACATTGATCCATTCTAAATTCCTTCAGTAAGTCAACAGAGTAGCTTCTTTGATCCAACGTCACGGTATCATCTTCTGGCCTGTTAACTTTCATTGACAATAGATGAGATATCTTACCAAGTGATTTTATACTCATTCTTTTCTCCAAATATTTTCTTAGTGCATTAATTTTTTTTCTTGCTTACCTCATACCGGAATGTCGTCAACATAAGTTCCTACTACCAAGTCTCCTTCCGGGTCGTAGTAAATGCATGGGTCACTCACCGATTGCACCAAGCCATAACTCTTCAGGTGACCGTCTAGATATTTGTTCCAATCCTTTTCAGCTTGATGTAGACCATACAAACTCTTGGTTAATTCGCAGACGTACTCATCCGCATGCTCTTCTTCAAAGAATTTCGGTTGCTCCATGAATACTTGATCTTGTAGTGGACTATAGAGATAAGCTGTAGCGACATCCCAGTGCTCCTGCTGCCATCCCTTCTCTACCGACACGGCAATCATCAATCTAATAGACTTTTTCCTAACAACAGGGCTGTACGTCTCGTTATAGTCAGTTCCTGGTATTTGACCATATACTTGCGTCACAAGTCTCGCCTTATATAGTTCGATTTCTCTATCTTCATTTTTCTTTAATTTAAACACCCATCTTGATCCAATAACATTTTTGTTCTGTGGTCTTCTTACAATTCTCCAGCATTTATTCTTCTTTATATTTTCTATTTCTTTCTCCATAGCTTCTCTCCATTTGTTTGAATCTGGACGAGATATGGCTTCTTCTATATTTTTCGGTTTATCTTGCAGTATACAGCTTACAGTATGGCAACTGCCACATTCTTTTTTCTTCCTGTTTCTTTTCGATCTTCTTAGACCTGCTTCTTCCTCTTCATTTTCTCTCATTTGGTGTTCTTCGTGTTCACTGATGTTTTTCTATACCGGTTTGAGCATCCTGCCAATCTTCATCTTCTTTATGCCGTCACATTGATCAATGTTTCCATTTTTCTCTAATTCTTCTACAGACAGTAATAGCCCAGATAGCAAGTTGCCCGCAGGTTGCTGTCAATTTGCTTAAAACTGCTCTGCTAAGTTGCCTTCAATATTGAGGAAAGCGGCTTCCGATTTTGCCTATTGGATTGCCGACTTTTATTGCCACCAAAACGGTTGCCAACAGATTGTGGCAACTTTTATGGCAATAAGTATGCTACGAGCTTTCCGCTTGTTTGCGTAAGGTAATCATTGTCTGTTAATGCTTTTAAGTTGCTCTAAACGAAATTACTATTAACAAAGATAACGCTCTCAATAACGATAAATAAACAAAACAAGGCAAATGAGAGCTCGTTCGCTCATTTGCCTTGTTTTGTTTATTTTTTGAAATTACTATTGCCCGGTGACAGCAATATGATGACAACTGAAGGGAAACTTATGCCGAACATTATTTCCTATTTATGCCAAGGAATGCTTGGCTATCTGGGTGGCTAATACTACACCTTTAGTTAAAATGTCAGCCTTTTGTTGTTCAGAAGAAATGTATGTTACATTAATAACGCCATCAGTATACAAGTCTCTAATAAAGTTAAATTTTACATAGATATGTTTCAGTCTTTGGCGTTCCCACTTGTTTAACAAGTGTATGTATGACTGATTGTCTTCATAGATTGTAACTGGTTTCCGGAAACTGTACTTCCGTGGATGCCATGGCAAGGGCCACGTACTCCGCCTCGGTAGACGACAGAGCAACCGTCGACTGCTTCTTTGTTACCCAACAGACTGGATTACCGAAGATCTTGATTAGGAAACCTCTGTTGTTGATTTCCTATCCACGGTTCCTGCCCAATCAGCATCTGCGTACGCTGTGATCAAAGAACCTTGATTTTTCTGAAAACTTAAACACATTAATAGTGCCTTTTAAGTAACGAAGGATACGTTTAAGTTCTTTCCAGTGTTCAGTGGTTGCATTCTCCTGAAACCGACTGTGGTAGTTCACCGCGGCACTGATGTCTGGTCTTGTGTTCAGCATGACATACATAAAACAGCCAACTAATTCCCTGTACGGTCTTCTTTCGTCTTCGGTCTCATTCGTCTGGGACGTAGTGACACTTGATGATTTTGCTTCCATTGGCGTCTTTGCGGGTTTGCTGTCTTCCATTCCAAAACGTTTAAGCAGATTTGAAATGTATGTTGATTGACTCCATTCCATGCTCGTGTCTCTCTATTTTGATTCCAAGAAAATTTCTCAGTGATCCGAGATTCTTCATAGAAAAACGTTTCTCCAATAAGTGTTTAAGTTTGTTTATTCGGTTCCGATCGTTTCCAGCAATGATGATATCATCAACATACAGCAGTAGATAAATTCTTAATTCTCCATCTACTTTGTAGAATAAACATGGATCGTATTCTGACTGTTTTAAGCCAATTTTCTTCATATAATTTTTAAATTCAGAATTCCACGCACGCGGTGATTGCTTGAGTCCGTATAGTGTTTTATTAAGCTCGCATACTCGTGATGTCCCGTCTTCACAGCCTTCCGGTTGCTTTATGTATATATCTTCGGTAAGTTTTCCATGAAGAAAGGCATTTTTGACATCTAGTTGATCCACATGAAGATCCTCATTAACGACAGTTAACAGTAGTATTCTTACTGTAGTTAGTTTCGCTACTAGTGCGTACGTCTCATCGTAGTCAAAACCTTTCTTTTGTAGACAACCTTTCACCACAAGTCGTGCCTTATATCGCTGGATGTTTCCATCTTCATCACGCTTGATCTTGAATATCCACTTGTTGTCGATTGCTTTCCTTCCACTGGGTAGTTGTGTTAGACTCCAAGTCTGATTTTCCTGAATTGCCGTTAGTTCCTCGTTTACTGCTTTCAGCCATTTCTCTCTCATCACGAGAGTTGATTTCAGCATAGCAATTCGGAATATCTTCAACATAGCTTTCGGCATGTAAGGCCAAAACACAGTAATCCTGGAGATAATTAGGTTTCTTCGATTTAGGAGTGCTTCGACGAGGTACTGGATATTGCTCATCTGTAGTTTTAAGTTTATCCGCAGTTTCTTCCTCTTCTTCCGTATGAATGGATTCTGTTTCCGACAAGCTTCGCTCTTGATCCTCTTCGACAGCTAATGCGAACTCTTCTTCCTCTTGTTCAGATTCCAATTCCTCTTGAACGTTTGTTTCAACAAATTATTGAGAGTGCTTGAATTTCGTTTCGTCGAAGATAACATCCCGACTGCAAATTATTCGTTGCTCCTCTGGGCACCACAAGCAATAGCCATTATTTGTGTATCCTACCATGATGCACTTCTTCGAGCGGGGATCAAACTTTCTGGGATTCAATTCCTTCGGAATATGCATATACGCAATGCATCTAAAAACTTTTAATTTCCTTACATCAGGCTTCTTATCAAATTATAGTTCCGCTGGAACTACACCTTCCAACGCTGCTGTGGGACTACGATTTATAATATAAATGGCACTTAAAACTGCTTCAGCCCAAAAACTCTTGCTTAGCTGCGAATGAAGTATCATGCACCGTGCCTTATCGAGAATTGTCCTGTTCATTCGTTCGGCCACGCCATTTTGTTGAGGCGTGTACCGAATAGTATACTCAATACGAATCCCTTGTTGAAATAACGTATACATTCAAATTTATACTTATGTCAAGTTTATTCAGACAGAGTTACTAGGGTAAAGGTTTATTTCTATTGGTAGATTATCGACTTAGTTATTTGCTATGTTTCAGCTCTAGTTATTATATATTCACTACCGCGACTCACCGCGCCACACTCTTTTGCTTATCGCTTCCAGAAGAAATACTTGTGTACTAGTGATCACAGTTGTAATAAAGATTCAGTTTTATTTAATCTCATCAAGTTTATCTTTGACACATTATATCAATCCAGCACATTCTGACATCCTTTTCTTCTGGAATGCCTGAATCATTTCTCTCGAAGTGTACTCCCGACCGTTGTCACAACAAAATCTGCTGATCTTTAAGTTGAAGAGTGCGCAGTAACCATGGCTTCATAGATTTGGAAATAATAAAAGACCTCACTTTTCTTTTTAAGTAGATACACAACTGTAAAGTGTGTATAGTCATCGATAAATGTGAGTATATATCGATTACCTTCACGTGACTCGGGTGTAATAGGTCCAACGAGATCGCTGTGGATAAGCAGCAAAGGACGTTTTGTTCTTGGCCTCTCTTGATTATGAGGTAACTTAGTTTGCTTCCCCTCAACACAAGTATGACAGATTTTATCATTCGACACTTCCAACTTTCGTAGTTCTATTTCGTCCACCATTCCAGTAACCTTTTTCAGATTATTGAATCCGATGTGCCCATAACGTTCATGCCAAATTTTAGCATCTTCTTTCACATGCGCGATACTTGCAATTCCTGTCGGACTGTAGACTTTCAACTTGTAGACCTGATGGCCCCGATGAGCTACTGCTTAAACTTCAGTATTTTTTAGTATCTTTTCTTCTCTGTTTTGAAAAACAACTTTAAAACCATTTGCTTCAAGTTTCGATACCGATAATAAATTAAATTCTAGTCCAGGAAATCGATTCTGTATTTTGAGACGAGGTAAAAATTACAAAAGTGAACAGATTTACTAGATTTCGACAAATGAAATATCAGTTGAATAATCATGAAAAAAAATCAACAAGTAGTCTAATTATTTTCGATAGAAGGGGTTGTCTTATGTCCCCTCGTTTGCGAGAAAACTATGAAATGACTCGAAGGACCAGAGGGAGGGTATCGGAGTTCTCCCTCGCTTGTAGAGGCGCGAAAAAGCGAAATGCAAGCAAACAAATTAAAAGGTGATTCATCGCCCGGCACGTACCTTATATTTCACTCGGCAAGACCTGGTAATCTTTGGCGTCCGCGATATTAAGCAGCAATCAAGCAGTCAATAGGCAGCAAAGCAATAAAGTAGGCAGGCAAAACTATACAGCAAACAGGCAGGCCTTTCGTGCTATAGCTCCGGTTGTGTGAGTGCCGTCTCAATTGTATTCTCAAAAGATGAGTCTCGGACTTGTGGCTCTATCAGGACTGATTTCCGGAGCGATACTGCAAGCGTGGTCGCGAGCGAGTAATCGGCTCCTCGTTATCGCTACCGTCGGCGGATGCACAGTAAAAAATAAAATGTTAATCGTAACATTTTTCAAATGTCCCAGAAAGTCTACTTTAAATTTTGAGTTAAAATAACTCATTCATTGTGTGTTACTTGTTGACAAATTAGAAATGTTAATTTATTGACACTATATTTTACATTTATATTTGTTCTTTTAACTTTAAGTATAATGTAAAAATAACTTGTAAAAAATGTCGATATAACATATTTGAATAAACGATAGTTAATTTCAACTTAAGAGAAATGTTGTTTTGAACATTTGATTGTAGTAAATTTGATTATTTTGTATGTCAAAGTTTACGATTATTTGAAGATTTATTTTAACTTTTGTTTATGTTAAAATAACTTTAAAGCGTGTTGATTTTTTGAAATAATTATGTTAAAAGAACTTAAAATAATATTCAATTTCTAAATGACATACATAAAGTGTTAAGTTATCACGTTGACATTAATATAACACATATGAAAATGTTACGAAAATAATAACATAGCTGTTGTATGTTAATTTTACATTGAAATAATAGTCAAATTTTGGTAACACAAGAAAATTTTAACATTTGGACGCACGATATTTTACTGTGTGAGCGATAGCAGCACCGATTGGTGAGTCACGCGTAGGCATATCAATCGAAGCTATCGATTGCGATCTGCCGACGTTTCGCGCGACAATAAATGTACAAAACGAACTTATCAACTAATGATTACTAACTATTTACAAAGCAGTACCAAACATTCAACATTTTACAAAAATTTACTATTTTTATGTAATCGATTATTTAAATTCTGATTTACTTTTTTTATATTCTTTTATTCATACTGTTTCGATATCTATACACGTTGCGAAATGTGTAAAATATGTAATAGAGAAATATTAAATAAAACCTTAAGCAGCATTCATAAATATATATTTACTACTTTCTTTATAATCCATATAATTAGAATTGTGCATGATTAGTAGTATATAATTATTATTATAACTAATTATAATAATTATATAACTAACAATAATAATAAGCGGTACAATAATGTTTCTACTTAAAATAGTTGCGATTAAAATCATGTTAGTTACTTAGTTGAATAAGTCGTTGAACACTCCAATTTCACCGTCTAGTATCTACTCGAACAAAAATGCACATTAATGGAATGTTTGACAAACATTTTAAAGAATTTATTTGTTTATATTGAATTATAAAACTATAATTATGTAATTATATTGCCATATAATATCTTTTCACAATGTGCATCTTAAAATTGTCTAATTATGAGTGATTAATCAATGTCACAAAATAAAATTAACAATTTGTTTTTAAAAATAAGGATACTGTTTTTATCGCATAATGTGATCCACAGTCCAATCTTATATATATCATTTTCAATTGATAATTAATCAATGTCAATGATCCAGATTAACAATTAATGCTTTTCTCTCGTAATTATTTTTAAGACGGTCTTTGGACTGAGCGATTAACGATGAGGCATTAAACGTTATATATTATATCATTATGCATTATTTAATGATTTAATTATATTGTTCAGGTAGTACATAAGAAATATCATCCCACGGATGGCGGTAAAGACCCTGCTTTAACCTTTTCTGATCCATGTAATGACCTAAAAGGAAAAAAAGTTCGTCGAATTAATTGATTACACTTATATTGTTTCCTTACGTAATGTGAACAATAAAATGCATGTTAAGACACATAAATTTATATACGTATAACCATACCGATGAATCCTATACTTCGACCAAGGACGAACAAACTATTTATGGCACCTATTTCAATATATTCTTGCGCCTCTTCTCTCGTAAAACTACCACTGTTTCGCAGCATATCGACGAAAGAACAAGCAATAATACCATCCACATTAAGAATTAAATTAGGCTTTTTGCTGGTCGTTATTTTTTCAACTTCTAGAGCATATTCGACCAAAGGTTTTGCCGGAAAATTCTCCAACACAAATTCCTTGATAAGTTTTACACGCATATCTGGATTGTTGATTGACTTAACACGATGGCCAATACCCATGATCAGTTCGCCCTTCTTACGTGTATTATTTACAAATTCTTGCGGATGTAAACCGGTATCGTATGCCTCGGAAAACATACGAGCTGCACCATCTAAGGCACCACCGAAACGGTCTCCCTGCGGATTAATGGATAATTGAAGTATTGAAAAAACATATTGTTTGTTAAGATTTAATTTTTTGCTTACAATTGTCAGAAGTCCTGAAACGAGAGAGCTAACCAAGTCTTTTCCAGCACGTGCACAGACGATAGTATTGTGAGCTCCGGAAACAGCCGGGCCGTGATCAGCCGTGAGCATCAGCGACATTTCAAGAAATTTACAATAAGTTAGAGGTAAGCAACGTTGAAACCACAAAAGTGAGACAACGCCACCGATACCCACATTTTGCTTCAGAACCTCAGTTACAGGCATACCTGCATATAATAATTCCTGCCCACGTTCATCACAAATTGATGTCATAAATGATGCAGGTTTGCGTATTAAGCCAAGTTCCTGTTTGTACAATATAAAATATTATAATTTAGTCTTTAATTATGTTAATAAATAGCAATTACATGCAAAAATAAGTCAACGCTTATTTTGTTGCACGCACGCACGCGCACTTATACACATATATGTATTTGTACATATAAGTGGGTGCGCATGTATACGTCTATATAGTCAAGTATATAATGTGATTATCTTATATACAATGTACAAATGAATTATATTATATTAAGATTATAAATAATTTCGAGCGGAAATGTTTTGCGTTTTTTTATCTATTTTTGTTAAAAAGATATTCAATTGTGTTATATTTCGCTGACATGTAATTTACAATATATATTACTTTTATATCACTGTTACGATTTTTCTTCTTAATAGTGAAAATAGGCTACAGCAGATCAATAGATAAACAAAACTCACTCTGGCCCATCCATAATCCATTGGTACTGTTGGCACAGGAACTTCGGGTTCCGGCACTATTGTGCCATCCTTTACCAATTGTTCATAAACATTTTGTATAAGATCACCAAGATTATCGAAACTGTTTGGGACATATGCACCAGCAGCCTTCAATGCTGAATTTTTTGCAGAAGCCGTTTCAAGATTGGAGTTTGCGATCGAGCCAGCATGACCAAATTGCACCTCAGAATTGAACATACTGGCGCAGGTACCAATGCACCAAGCTATCAATGGCTTTGTTATTCTGTCTGTTTTTAATGCTTCGCATACTTCATATTCTTCGACACCACCGACTTCTCCGAGCAATACAATTAGTTTCGCATCGGGATTTTTTTGATAACGCATTATGTGATCCATAAAAGTAGTTCCTGGATAACGATCTCCACCGATGGCAACACCCTCTAATACGCCGTTAGAAGCTTTGGAGATTATATTATTTAATTCGTTTGACATGCCACCGGAACGAGAAACGTAAGCGACACTGAAAATAATGTTATCGTTGATCAGCCGATTGATTTTATTAACTGTCTCATCACATTTAAAAATCCGAATTATATTACCTGCCAGGTCTATATAATTTGCTGTGCAAAATATTATCCATCATTCCGCCGGTATTACCGATTTTAAAACAACCTGGCTTTACACCTCCCACAGTTGCCGGTCCAATTATAGTCACATTCCTCAGTTGCGCCGATAGAATCAATTTTCTAGTCATATTTTCAGGTATACCTTCCGCAATTATGGCAATCGTTCTGATTTGCGGAAATTGTAGCGTTTCCATGGTGCTTTCGTAAGCAGATCTTAGAGAGGCAAACGTAATCATTACGTCTGCGTCCTTATGTTTAGCCATAGCATCTTTCATTTGTTTATAAACAGGAATAAGAACCTATTTACAAGAAATAAAAGTAATATTTATCTTGATAATAACTTGGTGATAATATTACCAATATTTAATTATTATAATATGCTAAAATTTACGAATATGCTTTTTAATATCACCAAGATGTTTTCGATTTTCTTCTTTATTTGAAACTCACCTCTTTATGACCCCAGTAAAACTTTTGTTTGTGATCACCAGTGAAAGGATAAACAATAGCAGCGACGGATGGTTCGGATCTTCGACAAACAAAATCAAAATCCAGCATACTCTGGACCGCTCTTGTTTGCATACCCCAAATAATAGATCTCGTTTTATTGCTGAAAAGTTGTCTACCGTCGTTACTTGAATCTACTGCATCTGTAGTTTTCAAATTAGACTGCTCCGATAACGAATGTACGTTATTCTTGGACGGTGTGCACGGTGGTCCGACATCTTGTCCGGAAGGTAAGAGAAAATTCGCAGTTGAAAATTCTTGAGCTTCTGGATCGGGAATTGGTTTCGTTCCTAGTGCCATAGCACATATAGCTGTCATATGTGTCTCGGGACCAAATACATGAACGGGAATTCCTAAACGTCTACCAACTTCCCGTATAATCCTATTAAAAAATAATATTATTTTAAATATATACACAAATATTAATAAAAGTA
>NW_020211149.1:0-20556 GCF_003070985.1 Temnothorax curvispinosus | reverse complement strand
ATGTCTGAACATTTTTATTATTTTAGTCCTTAAATAAGTTATAACGCAAATTAAAATTAAAGAATCAAAGATAAAAATATTTTTCTTGTATTATATTTTTATCTTTGATTTTAATTTGCGTTATACTTATTTAAAACTAAAATAATAAAGGTGTACAGGTCTTAAATGTCCCAGCATTGGTACATTTACCTTAAATACATATTTTTGTATTAACAAAAAGAATAAGTTGTGTGATTCTGTAGAATAATACATTACAATCCACCGTCCCACAATAGTACTGAAATAACATCTTATTTTGACTTTTAAACGCTGATAGCATCTAAACGGTTGATTATTGTGAATCTTGTCCATTGAGACTTTTGATCGGCATCACATAAACTATTTATTTTCAAAATTTCAGCTAATTTCATCGAAACCTAATTTAATTATAATAAAAAATTGAAAACAAATTTATAACTTTTATCAATAAATTAAATTAAAAATCTAATATGTTGCAATACAAATATCAAGTAAAATATATTTACATTAATTACAAAAGCAAAGGACAAAATAATAGCCGCAATGCTGAATAAACAACAATATGATATTCTATTAAACAATTTACGTATAAATCATATTTTCAATTATTGTAAAAAATAATAAAATTAGACATACATTGAATGTGTGTCTGATTCTGATTGATAGAATAATGAATACTACAATGTTAGACACTATCGAATATCAAAAAAATACTTTTTTCGTTGTAACATTTTTTCAATATTGTAAATATAACAACAAATGCTTTCAACTTATATAAAGAGCATATTCTTAACTATTTTCTCACTACTGTGCGTTCGAACAATTCGATTTTGTTATAACTTCACACTTATCGTAGTCTCGAATAAAGAAAATAATTATGAAATAATCACATCTGTGAAGTGAACAGTGCGCGGTGAAAGGTTTGTCGGAATTCATTACAACGAAACGTGAAAGAGGTTAGAAACCTACGATAGTTGTACAATCAACTTAGATTACTATTTCTATCGAGTATTTAATTGTATTTCAATAGCGACTTTACTTACAAGCCACAAATAACGCAGATAACTTCGCGAGCAGTGAATATTTGATAGATCTTGAACAATTCCAAGAATGACACGATGTACATCATCCGCTTACACTGCCATAAAGATTGCTCGAGATTACTCTTCTTGATGTGCCTTGATGTGTGAAAATATTGCCACAATACCGGAACAAAATACAACAAAGATGTTTCGATCTTCTATTAATAAAAGCGACATTACAGTATTTCAATTCCGGCAGCAAATGTAATCATCATGAGAAAACGAAAGATACAATAATAAATGATAAATTTAATTTTATTCAAACCATATATATTTAAAAAATGTCAGATTTTACGCTCTCAAGTTGGCTACGGTCGCCATTGTATCGTATGTGACGATTGTGACGTCACGAGAAACGTCACATCGTACGATCATTTATACGTGGAGCCGGTTAAAACTAGAGACGTGCGATTTACAAAATTGTACATCACGATTACGATCTTTCTTAAAAATCGCAGTATCACGATATATCGCATCATGATATTTATCGTGAATATAATTTTGAATTTTGCTTTGTATAGAATTTTACAGAATATTTTACTATACAAAATATATTAAATAATTATAATAATTAATATAACACTCAAAATTATTAAATTAAGTATATCTCGCTGTAAATAAAAACTTCCATAATGATATTTTCTTAGTTTAACGCTTTAACTACTTACTACCACATTCTATAAAATTTTCACGAATAAATAAAAAGGAACAAATTTCGAATAAATTAATTAAATCAAATGTAACATTAAAAATAAGCATTTAATAATCGGAACTAATTAATGTGCATTTATAGCATTTAAATCACATGAGGTAAAGATAACTTTTATTTTATCATTTTTTTATAAATAATGAATACTTCATTACAAGTGTGATTTCGAGCTGCATTTGCGATTTTAAATAGCATGCAACATGTTATTAAAAATTCAACTACATATCATATTATGATGCAAGAAAAAACGTTGGTAATAATATATCGCAAAAAATCGCATATAATTTAAAACCACATATTCCAAGTTGTCTCTTAAAGTTAAATCACAATAAAAAAAAAAAAATATATATATATATATATAGAAAATAAGCAATAAAAAATAAATATCTAAAAGATAAGAATCTAACCTATAAATCAATATTAGAGACGATAATTACGAATATAAATATAATCGTATGTGCTTACAACATAAAATAAGTAAAAGGAAATAAATATTAAATTAATAATAAACATGTACAATTTTTTGTTCACAATATTAAAGCAAAGCATATATTTTTCCCATATCTCGCTATAAATAAAAAATAAAAATTTCCATAATGATTTCAAGATTATTTTCTTAGTTTGATTTTCTTGGTTTTTTTTTATATTTATAGTTATCAGGCAGATCATCGAACTGATATTAATTTGTGAGGCATTTGGATTTCGCTTATAATCAAAATATGTATCAATTAATTGAATTACGTGAAGTGGTATTTTAGCTTTAGCATATATTTTAATATAATTTACTATTGTATGTTTTCGTTGTATAAGCAAATGTAATAATATAATTACAAATATTTACAAATAAGTTACAAAATAATATTAAATCGATGATCTGTCTAATGGTAAAAAGTCATATTTAATGAGTAAATATACATATACATGTATACTACATACATACATACGCATATATATATATATATATATATACACGCACACATACATACATATATGTATATATATATATATATATATATATATATTTTTTATACGTATATAATATAATACGTATATAATATAATATATAATATGTATATAATATAAAAATATATTATTTTTACTTATTTTACTTTTTACATTAAATAACTATATTATAATTATATGTATATGTTACAGAATAAAAGGAATGTATTTTGATTTTTACAAATCTTCTGTTTTTAGAAATAACACTTTATTCTTTTTGTTAATATTATTTTCACAATCTTGGTCATTTAAAATATTTTTTCACATTTTCTTAGTACGTATTGTGTTTTACCGTATTTTTTTATATTGCTTACAGGCCTGTATAATAGCATATACAATATCAATGCTATTTCCCTATATGCAGTACATTTAAAATCTTATACCATGATATAACATAAGACTATACTTTATGTTTTAATTTGACGATAGTATCGTGCACGCTCTCTATTACACTATATATATACGGACGTTCCATTGGATTGACTTTTAACATCATCAAAATTAAATTTTGCATATCCTGGAAAAGAAACATACAATTTATCTATGGAAAAAAATATACCGCACTATAATAAAAGCCTGTACATGAAGAGAGGTACAATTTTATTGAAAAAGCAAACTAACGTATGATCTTGTGTGTATGTGTGTATGTGTGTGTAGATGTGTGTGTGTGTGTGTGTGTGTGTGTGTGTGTGGGCGCGCGCGCGTATACGGGTGTATCAAACGTATCACCCGTTAATGGAAGATTCCTGAGATTATTTGGAGACGAAAATCCTAATGCCAAAATGTCGAGGCTATCAAGTTGTCATCCCGATATTCATCGGTCTTGTGAACAATGTACAAAGAAATAAAGTGAATAATAATTTCAAATATTTCTATTGAGTTGAGTAAATTGTGGAAGAGCCGTTTTGATATGCGACGTCTCTGAGTGCGCAAAATTTCGACAAGCACATTAGTGAACTTTAAACCTTTCCCGTTCAAACTGCTGTAGCAGCCTGATTAAGATATTAATAGAAGAGAAATATGTTTTTTGTTTGAGAATGTGACAATGAATAAATGTTTAATGAAATAATTTAAAATAGAAAACAAAATAGAATTATAAATATTTAAATTTTATGAGAAATACTTGATTGTTTAATTCATATATTGCTACTCAAATTTTAATATAAAAAATGTTTAGTCAGTGGACACACTTAAAAGAAGCGTAATATATAACAGATTACCTCATTATAAGGGGCATCTTCTGGAAATGTTATATGTGCGCTAATCACAGCAAGTGCTACGCTGTCGCCTCGTTCATAAACAGTATCAAAAGGAGATTTAAAATAACATAATGCATACAGTATACATCCCATCGACTAAAAAAGACATTAAATTCAGAATACATGTTATTTTGAATTAAGGCAAGCGTTAAAGCACTGTAACTCTAACCCAAATGTCTGTTCGTTCGTCAACCATACAATAACTCTCAACGTTGAATAATTCTGGAGCTCTATATGGCATGGAACATCTTTCAGCTGCTAAGTCTTGTAAAGTCCGTGCAGCTTGAGTACCACATACTTGAACTCTGGCAGTTGATACAGAACCTAAACCATTGTCTTATATTTAATGACAAAAATTCATATATACATTTGTTAAATACTAATATAATAAAATTCAATATACCCAAATCCATAATAATAGGTATTCCATCATCGCTAAGTACTATATTTGCAGTTTTTAAATCTCTGTGAGCAAGAGGTTCTGGTTTAGCCTCATGAAATGCTTTTACACCTTCACAGATCTGTAAAAAAATGCTCAGGATATCTGTAGGACTTATGTAATTACAATTCTTTGCTCGTTGTTCTAAATCATTTGCTAAAGTTCCTTTCTAAAATTACAATAGTTAATTAATTGGTTTATTAGAAAACATATATATATATATATATATATGTATATATGTATATAGATATATATAGATAACATTTAAAACATCATACTTTTGTTAAGAAACCATGTCAACTTACATGATAATATGGTAAAACAATTAACATTTCGCTCGTTGTATTCACGATTAGGTCTGCTGTACCTTTGCAAGTCGAATCTATACATTCTATAACATTTGGATGCTTTATCAATTTATAATATTCAACCTCTTTTGCTGCTAATTGCTGATCTTCTGGTCCATGACAAGTAATTTTCTTAATAGCATACTTTTTATGTGTAATGATTTCTTCAACCAAAAGTACTGTGCTAAATCCACTAAAAATTTAGTGTAAAATTTATTCATACTGTCAGTCATCCCACTTTTTAAGGATATTAATTATTCTTATAAAAGTAATGACATACTATAAATAATACTATCTTTTTGCATATGTTTTAAGAAAATCTCTTTTCTTGTGTTTAATTTGTTGTTGAATAAATTTAGATTATATACAGGTATCCCGTTTCTGGAAAGTTTACTTTACATCACTTTACTTTTAAGTGGCATAAAGACCTACATTGGTACCTGTTTATACTAATTAAAGAAAATCCGAAGATTTACGAAACAAATATCTTTCCCATATAAATTAATGACGATTGTTTCTTCGCTTTACGCAATTTCGGTTTATGAATGGTTTCATAGGAACGCTCTACTTTCGGATAGCAGAGGAAACCGTAATTGTTTAGAAATAATTTTTATAGGAATACTACTTTCTTATTGGAATACTATTACATGAGGTACATTATGTATGCAATAAATTGTACGATTATCAATAAATATAATTATAAGCAAAAAATTATATTAATTATGAAAAATTGTTTGATAAAACTTGCCCATCTCCGAGGTGTTCGCAGACCTTATATTTCCTCGAGTTTACCGTAATGATCTCTTTAGTGCATATACAACCCATTCTAAAAATTATATTTAAACCTAAGCTATTCATTCTCGTTGTTTATTATCATTATAATAAAAACGAAAAGAATTTTACGAGAATTATCTCGCTGCTTTTACTACTAAAGTAGGCTGCGTTCCAAAATTCATTCTCGATAACTATAGGGTCTGTTTTCTATTGCCCTGGCTGCACTAGTTCAGAGTTTATAGGTTTGTTCGCGTCGCATGCCCCACCATGCTCCTAGGGTCTGTTCGCGTTGCTTGCACTTTTTGCACTCAGCATCTTCGCTTTCTCTCTCTCCAACGGCCGAATATATATTTATCTCATTTCAAGTGCAAAAATGTTTGGGGATTTCAAGCAACGCGAACAAGCCTATAATCACTCCAACGCACTCCAAAAACTCATCTGGTCCAATCGCCACCTTTTATCCGTGATCCAAGTGCTCTTGGTGTTTATTGGAGTAATGCGACGCGAATAATGTCCTAGTGCAGCCAGTTCAGCTTAAAAAACAGACCCAAAATCGCCAAAATCTAATGGGTGCTCTTCATGTAGCGACTTAAGTCGACACTAGAGACCTAAGAAATCAGTCGACACAAGCGTCATTGGCCGCGTTCAGGAAACACAGTTGAGTGAGCCCTCATTGGCCTGGTTTACACCGATCTCTTGATACGCGTATCAAATATTCGTATGTATTTGACCGGAAATGAATGTCCGGGAAAGAATCTACCATATGAAATCGTTTATATTTCGTATGAAGACTTTTGAAGTGCAATTGAAAAGGTTTGTGAGTCATTCGTTTAATTGTAATTAATTAATTATTTTTACACCATGCATTTAGCCGAAATAGATAAATTAATAAAAGTTTTTATACGGAATTGTTTGTATTCTGTTTGAAGAGTTATGAAGTGTGATTATAGGTTTGTGAGTCACCCAGATAATTTTAACTCTTAGCTTACTTACTTATTTTTACTTACTACTATTTATTATTTATTATTATTATTATATATAATTATACTACTATATACATACTAGCTTAACTTAAATATTTATAAACTCGGTAATTAGCCGAAATATAGATTTTTAGTTATTCATGTTAAAAGAAGAAGGCGCTAGTGTTCCCGAAGGTCCGTCTGCAATCAGAATTAATATGAACGTTTTAAAAATTATTTTATACTGAAATAAATAAATATACAGGCTAATAAGCCTGTAGCTATAAGCGATAGTTGCTAATTAAGTTTGTCACTCATATTTCCATCTTGCAGAAGATCTCCGTAACGAGATCAAAGATGTACACCAGCTGTGCAGGGTGAAGAGGTTATCTCAAACGCCCTTAATTGGGCCACAGCCCAATTAAGAGCGACTCAAATGTCATTACCGCTGAGAAGTACTTCTTGCCATTTGAGTCAGCATGTCAGAGCTAGTCACTACGGATTGTGATGACACAGCACTGGACTGCCTGCAGAAGTTAATCGCATATAGCCATCTCACTGGCAATGTGCCTGATTCAACGGAGCCTAACAAGCTGCTGATTGTGCGCATTGTCGAGACAATTTGCGGTTGCTTCACCGGTCCACAGACCGATGAGAGTGTGCAGCTGCAGATTATTAAAGCTCTGTTGACTGTAATGACAAGCCAGCATGTGGAGGTATACGAGGGTACTGTTAACAATTTTTACTGTTTACAACGTTTACTTGTCGTCGCGCAACCTGGTGAATCAAACAACAGCCTGTGCGACTCACGCAGATGATCAACGTAATCTTCGCGCGAATAGAGACTCAGGCGGAGGAAGAGAACGTGAGGCTTGATGAGGAGCGTCAGCAGGAGGGTTCTGTCATAGCAAACGGCAAAACTGAAGCCCTGAAGCTGAGCTAAGTCTTAGTTAGCTAAGTCTAACTAGCTCATCTTCATGAAACTTTACGTTGCATGTGCGTCTATTTAATGACGATGGATGTAGAAAGCTCTTTAAATCACTTCGAGAGGATTATCAAAAGCGATCTTCTTATATCGCATATTTAATCAGATGTCGTCAGGGATTGCTGTCGACATTAGCTCACTTAGATAGGTACTGTTTATATATAAATATCATCTTTGTGTGTAATGTATAAGTAAATGTAAGATGTTAACCGTTTAATAATAATATTTTTCAGATTATGCGTGCGAGTTAAGTGCGATCGGGATGCTATCAATAATCATCTTGTATCCGTTTGTGTGAGGGTATTTTTGGAAAAAAAGAAGGCTTTCCTCCTGCGTTTCTGCGAAGAGTTTAAAAAGCTTACGCTAGCTGACGAGAAACAGGATCTCGTGGATAATTTTCTAGGGAAAGTCCACGTGGAAATGGACCACGATCCGATTTGGCAATGTACATGAATATAATTATTTATCTCGCAATTGATCTTAGCGGAGTGCTCAGAGACGTCTGAACTTACTTCTTACTTTCAGCGGCAAGCGCCAACTAGTTAGATTTGGCGAGAGTCGTGGTGGAAAGAACCGTCATGGCACGGGTATACCACAATGCGCTCTATCTAAATGAAGATGGAGATGTATATAGGGACCAGCTTTTTCACATCAATAAGTTGGTAAAGGTTGTAACTCCAAATCACAGGGACCTACGCATTTCAAAAACGTTTATCATTACGAATGCCCCTGGTCATGGGCGCAGGCTGAATTGGCTGTGATATCGGCGTATAAGACTCCTAGGGATAAGTTGCAGTGTGTATTTCGTTGCGCGACTACCATGAATCTCTTCTCCATGGCGTCGGAAAGAGGCATACCTGCTGCCGACGATCTAACTCCCGTGCTGGTCTATGTCATAATCAAGGTATGCGATTGAAAAGAGAATTGTGATTTTAGCAAAAAGAGTGATTGTTAACGTGTGCTTAATTTCAGACTAATCCGCCGTCGTTGTATCGACTGTTCAATATGTAGACAGCTTTTACGGGAATCGATTGGAGGGAGAGGAACAATATTGGTGGACGCAGTTCTGCGCCGCGATCGAGTTAAGACAATGGATTAACAGTTTCTCAAGAGTATCACGATAAATAAGATTAGATTCGATGCTGGTGATAATGTAGAAATATATCATAATCACAATTTGACGATTTCATAAAAAAGAAGACCAATATCTTGTGTAAAGCTAGCTGAACAGTTTTATGCTTCCAATATTAATTAAAATTCTTAAATAGTCTAACTGTTAGTTCTTTCGCACGTTATTATGTAACATTAGCAAAGACTGAATCAGATTATACGTAAAGTGTGGCTTTATCTTTATTTGTAACTCTATTGTACAATTTCACATGACATCGAAAAAAAAGAAACGTTTAGATATTCTATAATTTATGTACAATACAGAACTTATAGAGAATTGATAACCATTTAGCAGGATAAACTGTGTTGGCGTACTCTTTCTACATGCGCATCTTCCTCAAGAGCCGAGACTCGAACCAGATCCGTGAAAAATATCGCCAATTTCGTAGAGCTTTTGTACAGTTTTACTCTAGGAATATCGCGAGAGAAAGAAAGACTTCGGAGATTTTTATCTGAATCGATCGACATAAAGAGAGAGCATAGTAAAGAAGCTATTAGCTTTCGAGAATTTGAACGCATAATAGTTTGTTATAATACTATGAGCGAATTAGTTTACGTCACTCTGTCAAGTTTTAATATTAAATTACTAATAATATATCGATATCGGTAGTTTAATAATAATACATTTAAAAGCGCTCAATTTAAAAGTAGGGCAATTCTAATAAACGACTGTAAAAAAAATTCAAGGTGAAACGCAATGGACAATCCGGTTGCTCTGACATGCTAACTTAAATGGCAAAAAGTACTTCTCAGCGGTAATGACATTTGAGTCTCTTTTAATGGGTTGTGGCAGGGCGTTTGAGATAACCTGCTCTTCACCCTGCACAGAGCTGGTACATCTTTACAAACTTAATTAGCAACTATCGCTTATAGCTACAGGCTTATTAGCCTGTATATTTATTTATTTCAGTATAAAATAATTTTTAAAACTTTATATTAATTCTGATTGCAGACGGACCTTCGGGAACACTAGCGCCTTCTTCTTTTAACATGAATAACGAATAATCTATATTTCGGCTAATTACCGAGTTTATAAATATTTAATTATAATTATCTGGGTGACTCACAAACCTTTTTAATCACACTTCATAACTCTTCATACAAAATACAAACGATTCCGTATAAAAACTTATTAATTTATCTATTTCGGCTATATAAATGCATGGTGTAAAAATAATTAATTAATTACAATTAAACGAATGACTCACAAACCTTTTCAATTGCACTTCAAAAGTCTTCATACGAAATACAAACGATTTCATATGGTAGATTCTTTCCCGGACATTCATTTCCGGTCAAATACATACGAATGTATCAAATAGTATGTACATTTAAACTGATCAGACAATAATAGTTAAACTAATTTACTAGTTATTTACTATTTAATACGCGTATCAAGAGATCGATGTAAAACTAGGCCTATGATTGATTCTTAAGGCTCAGTCACAATGAGAAAAATAAAAAGTAAGATAAAGGAATAAGGAATAAAGGAATGTCGCATCTCACTTCAGTACATACACGTACATTAAAGTGAGATGCAACATGCCTTATTCCTTATTCCTTTATCTTATTTCTTGGCTGGTATTCATAGTCGGTTCTTATATTTAAGATCGTCTTAAGTACAATCTTAAGATGTCATTAACCAATCACAAAGCCGTATTAGCATCTTAAGACATTACTTAAGCCGGTCTAAAATAAGAACCGACTATGGTCTAGTTTACACCGTTCACTTGATACGCGTATTAAATAGTAAATAACTAGTAAATAAGTCTGATTATTGGCTGATCAGTTCAAATATACTATATGATACGCGTATCAAGAGATCGGTATAAACTAGGCCTATGAATACCGGCAGTGATACCGGCCCTTATTTTTCTCATTGTGACTGAGCCCTTAAAGGTGGAAGCACATAAAATTGCAGGAGCCAGAGCAGAAAGCAGAAGCCATATGCGCATGCGCTATGGTATCCGTAGAGCTCTAACAGATACCATAGCGCATGCGCATATGGCTTCTGCATTCTGCTTATGGCTCCTGCAATTTTATGTGCTTCCACCTTAAGCCCCTTGCACAATGCTAGGCAATAGGCAATAGGAACAGGGAATAGAAATCAGAAATCATGTGTAAATGTAGAATAAACAGTGACACAGGCAATAGACACAGAGTTATTTCCGTCACGTTGAAAATTCTGTGCCTATTGCCTGTTGCCATCGACGTATAGTATGGACTGCGCACAGGTATAGAAAAATATGACCGGCGACTCACACCGGTGGAAGAAAAGAAATAGCGACTGGTAGAGGTCAAGCTGTCTTTTTCTATCCAGTGCGTACAGACAAAGAGGGAACGAGGTAGAGGTCAACTCTACCGGACACTTTTTGAAGGCTTTCATATATAGGGATCGCGTAGTCCATACTCGACCGCTGAGTGAACGTGTTGAGACTTTAGGTGCGTTTAGAATTAATCGTTCAGCAAAGAATCATAAAACAGTTGCAATACTGTTGCGTTCTGCTGAACGCAGCCAATGTAAAATATTCTTTATTGCTGTATTATAATGCCCGTTCTAGACTGGAGGATGAGCCGACTCTCGGCTCATCCGCCTTCTATAGTGTACGTGACATAAACTATACATAAACTATAGATTTTTACCCGTCTACACCACTCACTCGGATGAGCCGAGAGTCGGCTCATCCTCCAGTCTAGAACGGGCATAATGTATCACAATTCATGTATGTAAATAAAAGTTATTCTTGCTTATAACAATATATAACGTCTATAGCAATATTATTTAATAAGGGAATAGTCTTTTGTTTTGTATGTGAGGATCTAGAACTATCCGAAAGTTTTTAGCCTGTAACCGCAAATAGTCAGATGTTTTTACGTCGATTTAGAGTAAAATTTGGATTGTATTGTCACGGACTAACTACCTTAACAAAAGACAACTTTGCTTGTTTAGAGTTCCTGGAATACAAAGTCTGGCAATTTCTTAAGGGCCAATTTCACCAACCACGGTTAGCTTAACCGACGGTTAAAGTTAGCAGTATTGACCAATACTATTGACCAATACTATTGGTTAATACTGCTAACTTTAACCGTCAGTTAAGCTAACCGTGGTTGGTGAAATTGGCCCTAAGGCCTCCACACACGAATTGACATAGCAGTAACATAAGACGTACCATAAAAATTAACCAATCACAAGTATTTTCGAATTATAATGCTGCCATTTTCGAGGAGACACGATTCTAATTGGCCAATTCTTACGGTACGTCTTTACGTTACTGCTATGCCAATTCGTGTGAGAAAGGCCTAAAAGTCAATTCAGACAAACTTGTATAGGTGCATTATAAGCATATGCATAAAGAAATGGCCCAGTAAACAATTTGTCAGCAAATTGTAACCAAATTGACACCAAATACGCGTAAAACTGTCGACAAATCCGGTGCGATCTGTGTCTGCAATACGCTTGTGTTTTGCTAGCAAAGCTTGTGTACATGACTTGACACCAAATTGACGCCAAATATCGAGCAAAACAGGGCAGCAAAAGTTCAACGGCAAATTTGCGCCATATTGTGAACAAGGCTTGCCAACAAAAGCTCGACAGCAGTGCCAAATTGCGAGCAAACTTTGACGAAAGAACTTGACGCCAAATTGACACCAAATACCGAGCAAAGCTTGCCAGCAATCTAATAGCAAATTGTTGACAAATTGCTATCAAAGTTTGTTGACAAAACCCGACGCCAAATTGATATCAAATATCAAACAAGATTTGAGAACAATACTTAACAGCAAATTGGCACCAAATACAGAGCAAATCTTGATGACACAGGTTGACGCCAAATTGCAGCAAGCCTTGTTACGTAGCCATTAATAAATACTAAAATATATTTTTTTAGGGAAAATTAAAAGCATTAAATTATAAAAAAACATACTTATAATTTTTTATTGATTTACAATTTTATTGATTTATTGATAAATTATTTTATACATATGTTAAAAAAAATCGTATATTTATAAAACATTATAAGACATTTATAAAATCTAACGGTGGCAATAAAATAATTAATTATATATTAATTACAGTAAATGTTATACAATGTGAATTTATAAATTTATAAAATACCTTTATAGAAAATTTTTTTCCTCATCGTTCTTTTGATTCTCATTGTTCTTATCACTATTCTCGCAATTTTCAGAGTTATCATTGTTGTCATCTGAATGAGCCTCGTTTGCCGGTGTGTCTGTTAATGTTAAATATATCTCTATAATTATCGTTATTTTCGAAATCAAAGTGTTCAGAGTAGAGGAGACCGGGGCTAACTCGACACTATTTTTTTAAAGACAATTTTTAATATTAAATTAAAATTTTTAGGCAAATTCAATGGTATATATTTAAAGAGTATTTCTTCAGGTACAAAATTGATTCAGAAAGTTTTGCTGTACGTCGCTTTGTTTTGCCGCTAGGAAAGGAAAAGTGACGCGAAGACAAATTTTCGAATTGAAAAATGCCGGGGTAAACTCGACACCCCGCCGGGGCAAACTCAACACTTTGTCTGGTCGACACAATTTGATCTGGAACTTATTTTTTGCTGTCTGAAAATGAAAATACATTGTTTATTATGTACTTAAAAAGTACAAAAATTCGGAATAAAGTAGCTAGTCGACGAAACGGCGTGGTGTTGACTTTGCCCCGGACGTCGTTTTTCATTTTTGTCACTTTAAAAACATAAAAATTTTGAAAATATCCAAAAACGATTATCGGATTCATATAGAGCATCAAATTTCCCATGAAAATCACTTACATATAGGTTTACAAGAGTAAAGCTCGATGAAAGAGTAGAAATTTTCGAGAGATCAGAAAAATTACTTTTCACCATCAAAAACGCTTATGTCGCGCTAAAAATTACACCATAACTTAGAATGTCATCAAATCCCGTTGATAATACCAGCACATAAAGACGCATTTACAGTAGGAAAAACAAGTTTCTGCGATAGATTTAAATTAGTAAATAGTCTAATGTCAAGTTTGCCCCGATGTCGAGTTAGCCCCGGTCTCCCCTACTCAAAATGATCAGAATTATTAGAAAATGCAGAATGGTGAGGAAGTTCAGAATGATGAAAAAGTTAAGAATAATAAGAAAGTTCAGATTCTTTTTGATTATGAAGAAAATCTGGTATTACGGAACTTTGGCTTTTTTAACGGAAACATGTGCTTGCTGAATATGCGATTGATCGAATTCAATTAAAGAATCTGTTGAATTGAGTTTTTCTACAACTTCAGCATTCACTTTCTGCTTTTTAACTTTCTTGGAAAGCTTATGAAACGGTGTTTTTTGGCATGTTCTAAAATAAACTGCAAATAAATTTTTAATGTTATGTTTACATAAAATACATATATTTCAAAATATATATTATCTTTACTCTTCCAAAACATTTATTTTTTCAGATTTTCTACTGCACAATCACTATAACAAATGTGTTAATGGAAAAAAATATTAACTAAATTAAAAAAACTAACAGTACAAAATAAACTGTAGGATAGAAGGCTGGCTGATTTTCGAGTTATAAAAAGGTCATCAACTTAAAAAGTGAGAACAAGTGTTCATAGGCAAATGGCCCCATTTTTTTCGCATTTGATTTTGGTCATAAAGTAGGTACCAAACGAAAGGTCTCATCAATCTGATTACAGATATGTCAGTCTCAGAGCGTACCTATTTACCGTTCCAGAGATATCGGGCTCCAAAAATTCCAAAACCGGCGAAACCAGTAGCGCAGAGACCACGAAAGCTATCGGTCTCCACAAAAAGACAATAAAGATTATTCTCTCTGACCCGAGTCCCGAGTCGTATATCTTACCCCGAGATTGACATTACCGAGAACGTTCATAATAGGCATCATCTATTGGTTTTGGAATTTTTGGAGCCCGATATCTCTGGAACGGTAAATAGGTACACTCTGAGACTGACATGTCAGTAATCAGATTAACGAGACCTTTCGTTTGGTACCTACTTCATGACCAAAATCGAATGCGAAAAAAATGGGGCTGATCTTGTTTTCACTCTTTAAAAACAAAATCTCGTTTAATTAAACAAATTTTAAATACAATTAACGTTTTACGTTTCGACTTTATATATTTAATCTTCTTCAGAAACCTGATACATAAGAGATAATACATAAAAAATAATTAAAAAATAAAAAAGAATAAAATTGCTATATAGATAAAAAGGATAAAGAATAAAGCCGCATACTTTAGACTGACTTGCCAGAAACGTAGCTAAGATCTACACTATGACATAGTGTAGACCTTAGCCACAATTAATGTATATACGAGTTGTCAAAAATAAAATAAAATAAGTCAAGTAATAAAATTGTTACTATTATCTATACTGTTGTTATTATTATCAAACAATATTATTTATTATTTGACAGTGTAAAATTGTAATGCATATATTAAAATTACATTAGGGCTAGAATATAAACCAGAGCCACAAGTATAAGAGCAATTCCAAGATCTCAAGACGAGAATTAACCAGATCTTACAGGACGGAATTAAGGAGTCTGGATTACTGATTGAAATTAAAGTAAGAAAAGAAAAGAAAAGAAAAGAGAGGGGGGCCTCTGCATTTGTCTACGAGA
The DNA here is from genome assembly GCF_003070985.1 of Temnothorax curvispinosus. Classification (NCBI taxonomy): domain Eukaryota; kingdom Metazoa; phylum Arthropoda; class Insecta; order Hymenoptera; family Formicidae; genus Temnothorax; species Temnothorax curvispinosus. The sequence continues at coordinate 5,182 of NW_020211149.1, read as the reverse complement.
TCAATTCTAGGGCTAGAATATAAACCAGAGTCACAAGAATGAGATCAATTCCAAGATCTCAAGACAAGAATTAACCTTACAGCGCCCCTTGTACTACTACGATCAATGTCGATCTTCCAATATGGCGTCCCAAATGAGAATATCGGAAGAGCCCTGCTCGCTGGACCGGACTCCTTGCCTCAATCCTCCCTCTCAGACGCAAGCTGCCGCAGCTCTCCTTTTCCTGGCGGTGAGCTCTCCTTGGGAAGTCGAATCTTGCTCGGTTGGTCTCCAATATACGTGCCACTTAGCTCATCAGTCAGTTACGAAAGAAAGAAAACGTACTCTTCTTGTCCGAAGAAACGCAGCAAGAGCGGCCATGACACTGAACGAGAGCGAGGAAGGAGGTGGGGGCGCTTTGAAAGTGGCGACTCATGCGTCGCGCCATCTGAATGAAACGATCGGGCGTTTGCAAAACGCGAAGGAATTCGAGCGCGTCAATTTGTTCTTAAGTTTTGTTACCAAAATTTGCTCAATATTTGGCATCAATTTGGTGTTAGGTTTAGTCAACAAACTTTAACAGCAATTTGGTGCCAATTTGTTATCAGGTAGTTGCTAAGCTTTGTCGGTATTTGGCGTCAATTCGTTCTCAAGCTTTCTCACCAAAATTTGCTCAATAGTTGGCATTAATTTGGCGTTAGGTTTTGTCAACTAATTTTAGCGGCAATTTGATGCCAATTTGTTATCAGGTAGTACTAAGCTTTGCTCGATATTTGGTATCAATTTGGCGTCAATTGTGTACGCATGTTTTGCTACGTATTTGCTAGCAGTTTGTCGACAACATTTGATAAAACAAATTTTGATGCAAATTTGTACCATTTCTGAAACCAAAATTTGTAGCAAGTATTTGGCATTATTTGTTCAAACAGACTTAGCTATCTGGGGGATTGGTCTATTTCCTTATGCACAGGTATATGAACCAATCAATTTTTTTATGCTTATGTTTATGCGCTATGCAAGTTTGTCTGGATAGACCTTTAAAGGTGCCAATTCATGGGACGCTAAAAAACAGCGTTGAGCGACGTCACGTGACATCACTATGATGCCAGCGTCAAGAAAGAGAAGTTGGATTTTTCCAACTTCAAGAGTCAAAGCCAAAGCAGCGCGAAGACGCCGAAATTTTGACGCTGTTTTCCTTTTCATGAATTTCAATTGACGCCGGCGTCAATTGTGGTCATGCGACCTTCTTGCCCCTGAAAATGAGCGTCGAGCGTCAGCATGAAAAGGCACCTTAATTGTGCTTAAAACCTTTGAATCAATGGCCTAGTTTACACTGATCTCTTGATACGCGTATCGAATAGTATATATGAATTGATCAGCCAATAATCAAACTAATTTACTAGTTATTTACTATTTAATACGCGTATCAACTGATCGGTGTAAACTAGGCCAATGAATATCTTATGTAAATTAATACTTTATATTAGATTCTCATTGGTGCAGACGGTCTCATGCTATGCCATTGCTATGCATATGCAGTCATGTCATTTTGTGTGCGATGGTCTTTATTCTTCTACTGTGCATGAGCCCTAAGAGGGAAAATATTAAGCACCTTGCACAATGCCAGGCAACAGGCAATAGGAACAGAGAATAGAAATCAGAAATTATGTATAAATGCAGAATAAACAGTGACACAGGCAATAGACACAGAGTTTCCGTCACGTTGGAAATTCTGTGCCTATTGCCTGTTGCCAACCAATCAACAGTATTCGAATTTTTTAGGTTGTAATTAACGATTTTTTGGTTATTTCCTGTTCCTATTGCCTATTGCCTAGCATTGTGCAAGGGGTTTTATTACTCTGGGATGCGTTCTAAAATTCACTCTAGTTAACTAAAATGCTATAGTGTACGTGACGTAAACTATAGATTTTAATTACTAAGAGTGAATTTTGGAACGCAGTCCTGAAAACTCTGCTTGTGTAATTTAGCTGCAAACGAGATCTTATTTTTATTGTATATATAGATTTTTATTGATAATAAAAAGATTATTCGAGATAGTATTAACTATTGATTTCAAATCAAGGAAAATTGGTTAAGGTATAAAGAGTGTACTTTTCATGTATTTGATTCGATTGGCATAAATATAACCTACAACATGGAGAGAAAACACAGTGTAAGTATTATATAAATTTTTAGAAGACATCCTTAATATCAGATTTCAATTTAAAAATATTTTTTTCATGCCTTTTGGTCTATAAAGTAAAATTTGCTTTATTTTTGTTGGACTCAGAAATGATCGTATAGCAAATACAAATAGTAAAATTCCAATACGGGAGAATAGAGATTATTTTGTGAGATTATAAATGATTCTCAGAATTAAGAAACTTACAGATGTAATTATATAAAACAGAATTAAATACAGTTATAAATAAGGTTTTAATTTTGTAAAGTATATTTTATCTCGTGTGATTTGCTACTTTGATATAAGCTAAAATAATCTTAAAAATATGGAAAAACATAATAATTTTAAGTCAAAAACATTAATATGAGAAATATATTACAATATTAGAGGAAGATGCTGTACCTCCAGAACACTTTCAAGTTTTTGATTTTTCTGAGCTATAGCTTTAATTAAAAAATTTTGAAAAAAAAAAAATTATTAAAGTACACATATATACACTGAGAAAAAAATGTTGTAGATTTGACTAAACTCGTTTAGTTGTAGTGATTTGTTTAATGCAAATATTAATATATTTAGATCAAATATACGTGAGTAATATCAAGAAGTTCTGAATCTATTTAAATATAATATTTTTTGAATTAACAAATGTTTGCTTGACAGCCCGTGACCGCTGCATTTAGTTGAATCAAATAATATTTCTTTGAATCTACGATTTTTTTTCTCAGTGTATATTTTAGTCTAAAAAAACCCTAATTTTTGTTACTATCTGGTAAGAGAATACAGTAATTTTTTATAATTGGAAATTTTGTTTCAAGGTACAGCACAGCTTGATGTACCTTGGAATACTCTTTTTTGTACTTTGGAACACCTATAAAAATTTTTAATTAAAACAAAAAGTAATTTTTTTAACCCTTAAATGCCACACCTCTCAAGAATCTCGTAAGTTCACTGAGGGGTCTAAAAGACCCCAGCATGAAAAATGTCTCCTTACTCATTGATTTTTTTACCTTTAGTTATGACAATTTTTTTCAATGTTGTTCAAGGTCTAGAGAAGAGTATAAAATGCTAATATTGTTCAAATTTCAATTTCGACATAGTATAAAAAATTAAGTAAACTGAGTACTGCTAAGTGTACACACGGGTAGGTCAATCACTCAACTATCATCAATGGAAGCATGAGCTCCATTTTTGGCAAGAACATTTGAAAACATTTCATTCTAAAGGGTCTGGGGTCCGCTGGACCCCACTGATCATTTAAGGGTTAAAGAAATATAATATTTTATTAAATTTAGTTACACCCTTAGTCAATTATTAAACTGAAAATGACAATCAAATCTAACGAGATAAATCATTATTGTCAGAAATAAAAACAACCGTTTATAATAAGTAATCTTGTGTGTTTTTCTTAACTGCTTTTATTTTTTTTTCTAATAAAATATTTATTAATAAAATAAACAGAAAGACAAAAATAAAAAAAATAGAATAAAATAATAAAATAATATCAACGCTTAAAGATGTATGTCGCTTATGTCAAAATAAAGGGATAAAGCTAAAATTTACAGAGATTGTGCACTTATATATCCCAAAAACCTGTGTTAAATTTGCGATTGATTGTCCGACTCGTTTCTGAGATATTTGCTTTAAAAGTTACAGAAATTGTATATATATAGATATACTTCCCATGTAAATATCATAATATGTATCTCTGCTCATGTACGGTAAAAATAAATGAAATTTTTATGGTACACTTCTATGACATCGAGAATTGCAATTACGGTTTTTTAAAATTTTCTGTTTATACATATTTTTCAATTTTTTAATGATTTATTTAAACAATATCAAGTACAAAAATGGAACAAAATTGCAATTTTTACGCTTTTTCTGTCCCAATGATACCATGTTGTTTATGAATAATTTCTGAGATTAACTCTACACTGTTTAATCAGAAAACAAAATTATACTACATATAGCTATAGCAACATACATTCTTAATTCTAATAAATTATTTAGCATTTTTTAACAAACAATAAAATTTTACATTATATATTTTTGTTGCTTCTCTCAGTGAGATACTTTCGTCATTTCAGTTCCTAAAACTGTATTTACAGCAGATATCAGAGCACCAGCATCCGGACTTGGCCTTTTTATTCCACGTTTACTACGTGTCATATGGTAGCTATAATACAAACAAATAGCTTCCAATTACTCTAGCTGTCAGTAAAAATAGAAAAAATTGTAGTTAAACAAATAACTAAAAGTTATATAAATATAACAATTAGCTAATATACTTTTGAAATAGAGTTCCAAGGTACATCAACCGTCATGTTTCAAGGTACATAGAAATCAATTTCTAATACAAAATTAGTTAACAGCTTATAGGTTATAAATGAAGTTACAAATAATTTACTACATTATTCCACATATTTGACACATTTTTACTACTCTTGGGTGATAACTATCTTTCCCAGACAGCACAAAGATGTCTAAAAGATGACAAATTTTCGGCTTAACCCGTTGAGGTCACATGGGGTCCAGTGAACCCTAGGCTTTTTTTTTCTTAAAAATATACAATTTTGAGAGTAAAACGCACAAAATTTTTTTGCTCTATCTCAAAAAATTTTGATGAATATTTTTGTGAAAAAAGTCAAATTTCTCGAAAAAAAATTTTTTTCCTCGCGTTTTTTTAACATAAAAAAATTTTTTAAATTATTGGATTATCAACAAGGAAGTCATAAATTATATCCAGTTCAAGGTTTGAGTCGATATATCAAAAAGAACGCAAATGGAAACTGTTGTGGGGTCCATTGGACCCCATGTGACCTCTACGTTACTTTTAGGAGGTGTGACCTCAACGGGTTAAATGTCTTTTCGTTAAAGCTTAAAGTCGACTAAAAGATTACTAAAAAATGATTTATATCCTACTAAATGCCATCTTATAGCTAAAACTTATAATAAAGAAATCTTTTATACTTTGTTCGTCTATTGACTACGCCTTATACTCGACTTCTTTTTTATTATCTT
>NW_020211148.1:2948-4461 GCF_003070985.1 Temnothorax curvispinosus | reverse complement strand
TCCTCTGGTACCGTAACAACCGCGACGGATGGTTCGATTGGCACGACTTTATCGCGGACTTTAAGGAAACATTCCTACCGCGCCGGTACCGATTACAGCTCGTTAACGAGATCCGCGACCGTACGCAGCGGGACGGGGAGGCCTACATGAAATACGCGACACACCTACTCACGCTCATGCGACGGGCAGGGGGATACTCCACCGAGGAGCAGGTCGAGCAATTATACGAAAATCTGCACCCCGACTACCAGAGCCGCATCTGGCGAGGCGACGTTAATAGCCCTCGCGACCTCCAGCAGCGAGCCAGCGAATACGAAAGGCTTCAGCAAAATCGAAAGAAACGCGCTCCTACGAAAGCCGATCCCGCCGAAACGCCAATCGCCGCCGCCGCGTACAACCGACGGGAATGCTGCTGGAAGTGCAAACAACGTGGACACACCCGATTCGATTGCCGTCGACCCGCGCGGAAATTCTGCTCTCAGTGCGGCAAGGACGGAGTTCTCACAAAGGACTGCCATCCCCCGCCGGGAAACGACGCCGGGACCGCGGAAACCCCGGCCGCCCCCCGGTCCTCGACGTAAAATTTTTTCCACGGCCGCACCTCGACATCCAGGTAAACGGGAAACCACTTATGGCGCTACTCGATACAGGATCCGAAATATCATTCATAAACGAGGACACCGCACGACTCGCACAAAACCTAGGCTTCGCGACCGTCCCCGACAAAGAGGAGGTGCAACTGGCCAACGGCCACCGCATCGTTCTCCCCGGCCGCGTCCGGCTACCCGTCCAAACCACGAGACGCACGATCTGGCATGACTTTTCAATCATGCCGAACCTAGCGAGCGCCGTACTCCTCGGAGTAGATTTTTGGGCAAAAATCGGGCTCGCAGTGCCCGCGCCAGCCCAACCGATAACGCCGCAAACCACCCCCGGGACGGCCGCGACCGAAGGGATTGCACCGCGCACACAGACCGAGGAAATACGGTTACGAAAATTCCTCGAGCAGGAGTTACCGCTTTTCGAAACCCTCCGCGGGCCCACCGACCGCACGGCGCACGAGATCCGCCTGAAACCGACCGCCAGTCCGATCAAACAAAGATACCGGCCCCGTAACCCGGCCATGCAGGCCGTTATCGACAGCGAAGTCGAGAAAATGGAGCGAGACGGGGTAATCGAACGCTCCCACAGCGCCTGGAGCTCTCCCGTAGTCGTGGTTCGAAAAAAGGACGGCAGCTACCGATTTTGTATAGATTTCCGGAGGGTCAACGACGCGACCGAGCCCGACGCCTACCCACTGCCCCAGATTACCGCCACCCTCGATAAATTACGCGGCGCGAAATACCTTACCACACTCGATCTGAAGAGCGGTTACTGGCAAATACCGCTCACGCCGTCCAGTCGACCCCTCACCGCATTTACGGTACCCGGGAAGGGGCTCTTCCATTTCAAAGTAATGCCGTTCGGCCTGCACTCCGCCCCCGCCACGTTCCAACGACTTCTAGACTCCGTA
>NW_020211148.1:0-2848 GCF_003070985.1 Temnothorax curvispinosus | reverse complement strand
AGGGCATATCGTCGACCGAGAAGGGATACGGACCGACCCCGAGAAAGTCAAAGCCGTCGCCCAGTGGCCGCGGCCACAAACCGTAAAGCAAATCCGACAATTCCTAGGCGTCGCCTCCTGGTACCGGCGATTTATACAGGACTTCGCGACCGTCGCCGCGCCCCTCACCGCGTTAACCCGCAAACACGCCCGGTGGGCATGGGGGCCCGAGGAAGAAAACGCATTCGAACAATTAAAGACGACCCTGACCACCGCGCCGGTTCTCGCTTGTCCGGATTTCACGCGGCGTTTTGTCCTGCAAACCGACGCCAGCACAACCGGAGTAGGGGCCGTACTAACGCAGAATTTCCCGGAGGGCGAACGAGTCATCGCATACGCAAGCCGAACTCTCAATCAGGCCGAACGAAACTACAGCGCGACCGAGCTCGAATGCCTAGCCGTAATATGGGGAATCCGCCGCATGCGGGACTATCTCGAGGGGTACCCATTCACCGTCCTCACGGACCACCAATCGCTCCGGTGGTTGCAGAAACTCGACGCACCCACCGGGAGACTGGGCCGGTGGGCATTCGAGCTCCAGCAATACGACCTAGAGATCCGCTACAGGAAAGGAGCCCTTAACCGGGTGGCAGACGCGCTATCTCGCCAGCCCATGACAGCCGCCGTTACCCCCCCGCCCCGCTGCCCCTGGTATCGCCGCACGTTGCGCGCCGTACAACACGCCCCGCGCGAATATCCGGACTACGAAATAAAGGAGGGAAAACTACTCCGTCACGTCCTCCACAGTCTCGATTTTAAAGAAACACCCGCCGACGAGCAATGGAAAGAGTGCGTAGCCAAAGACCACCGCCCCGAAATCCTATACCAGAATCACGACGCCCCCACGGCTGGACATCTCGGGATCGCGAAAACAATCGCCCGGATCGCGCAATACTATTATTGGCCCGGAATGTTTCGGGAAATAGCGCAGTACGTCCGAAACTGCTCAAAATGCTTAAAGCATAAAGTCGCGCAAACACGACCAGCCGGCACGCTACACGCCACTTCCGTCGTCCGCCCCTGGCAACAAGTCACGTTGGACTTAATAGGGCCGCTGCCGCGCTCAAAGGGAGGGCATACATGGCTCCTGACCATGCAGGACCGTTTTTCAAAATGGCTGGAGATGCGTCCTTTACGCCGCGCCACCGCGCCCGCCGTCACGACGAACATTGCCGAAGCGATACTGTACCGACACGGATGCCCCGAGGTAATCCTGTCAGATAATGGGACGCAGCTCCGGTCCGCGAAACTTGAAAAAATGCTAGCCGCACATCACGTGCGGCATGCGTATACGCCCGTGCACGCGCCACATTGCAACCCGGTAGAACGAACGAACCGCGTAGTAAAGACAATGGTATCCCAATATGTGGACCAAAATCATCGAAATTGGGACGAGCGAATACCGGAGTTGCAATTCGCGTACAATACGGCGCGACATGAAGCAACCGGATACACCCCTGCATATCTTGTCTACGGTCGCGAGCCGGTATCCCCTCTCAATCAAGACGCCGCACCGAAAACCGCCGCACCGCCGCCCGACGAAAAACGCCGACATCTCGAGGAGGCCTTCGAACTCGCGAAAATACATCTCGCACACGCGTTCCAGCGACAACAAAAATATTATAATCTCCGACGACGAGCGTGGACCCCAAAAATTGGAGACTGGGTATGGAAGCGTGAGTACCCACTCTCCAATAAAGCCGCGGCATTCAACGCAAAACTCGCGCCGAAATTCAGAGGCCCCCTCGAGGTGCGACGTATAGTATCCCCCGTAATTGTGGACCTGCGCGGTAAGAGCGGCAAATGGATCCGACATATCCATGTACAAGACTTAAAAGCCGCGCCGGAAATCCCCCCTCCAGGCGACGAGACCAGGGAAGAAAACGCCGAAACAAACAGCGAAAGCGACAACGAAACCGACGCCGAAAACACCAGCGACCCCGACAACGACACCGAGGACAACAGCGAATATTAAACATTGCCCTATATCCCCTCCCGGACACCCGCTAAATAAACAAAAGTCGGCTATATAAACGAGCCCCGAAGTCAAAAGACACACTCGAGTCAAATTTCCCGAGATGGAGACAACCACGACCGAGAAAAGCATCCTCGAGGAGATCGAGGAACTCCTCGCCGAGCCCGTCGCTTACGACCCGGCCTGCCCGGATTTCGGCACAACCTGGACGAAGCTGTTCAGCACGGGATCCGCCGCCTCCGCTGCCGCCGCCGCCGAGGCCCCAAGACCCGCAACAGCTCCGCCGCCACGTAAAAACGTGCCAACGGTCGGATGCATGGTCCAGAGGTCGGACCACCAGCACCGACGAAAAATGGAGTGGCTGACGACCCCGCCACCACCGAGGCCGGCCCGCCGCATCACGGCAGCAACATACTTGGCGCGCAAGACAATCGCCGCCAAGCCGACGCCACCGCCGATCGCACCACCGGCCATACCACCGGCGGAACCACCGGCCGCGCTACCAGCCGCACCGCCTGCCGCACCACCAGCCGCCGAGGCGCAGGCACTCCGGCCCGTAGGCCCGCGGGAAACCCCGAAGATCCCTGTGCTTGTGGAGCCGGGCCACATCATCTTGGTACCCCATGGAGCCGTCCACAATACACGAGAGTGGAAAACCACGGAGAGGGGCTACCGATGGCATGTCCGCTTCAATCACGAGGGGACCGTCCGGAAGATCCGGAAATTACCGGCAAAACCGAGGACCCGGACCTGAAGCGCCGAATTCGCGCTCTAAAAGGAGGGGGGTGATGCGCCCCGAAACGCATCATTCCCGGCGAACATCAGCCGGATGCC
>NW_020211147.1:70726-100992 GCF_003070985.1 Temnothorax curvispinosus | reverse complement strand
AGATATTACGTTTGATTTTATGTATTTAATTTGTATTTTAATTTTACTTACGTTAATGAAAAACAAGTTTTGGAAATCATATTTCCAAAATCGGAACGCGTCCTCATGGAGAGCCTAAACGATCCGCTCGATTGTTTTTCCAGGCGGAGAGTACATCGCGCCGCATAACGAAACTGCCATAAACATTTCCTCGACATTACTTCCGAAAGCGTCAGTGTGTATCCACGGAAATCGCACTTATTCAGCGGGTGAGAAAGTTGTCCGAGACTGCGAGGAGAAGTGCGTGTGCTCCGAAAGTGGAATTATGGAGTGTCAGCCTTTATGTATCTACCCTTACGTTAGAGCGGGCAGAGACTATAAGGATCCTTTGTGCCAAGAAAAACTGGTTGTTGAGGAACCATGTTGCGCCGTTATTCTCTGTCCAGATTCAGGTGTGTCTCTTTGTCTATTCTCAGAATTTGATGATCTTCATGCAGACACAAGTGCGGAAATTCGCGATTTAAAAGCCTATAATTTGTCGCCTATAATTTTCCGCACTTCAAACATAAAGTAATACGCACAAATGGTTCGATAGACTTATCAGACCACATTCTTTCATTAAACTCCTTGACTCTAGTTTTTTTATTGCTCCAGAGATTTCATTAATTCATTTGTCGGCGCTCATTAACGTTTGAATTTGCGTATATTATCTGCTGTCATAAATAGAACGGAAATTATACTTACTATTTGAGATTATTCCACATGTATGATTAATTATCAACAACATCACAAGCTATTTATAGTTTATTTTTTAATTCAACTTATTTGTTAGATATCTGTAGGGTAGCTTATTTTTCTATTAAAAAGAAGCTATTCAATTAATATAAAAAGATTTATGTATTAATATATTTGATACAGATACTGAACCGGACGAGACGTGTGTGTTCGGCAACATTACAGTGGCTAGAGGAGAACGTGTTGAAGACGGTTGCTCCAGGATATGCATTTGCGAGGCTGGCGGCCATTTGAAGTGTCAGCCCAGGCCCAAGTGTCCACCGAATGACACCATAGCCAAGCAGCATGATCGCTGCGTCGCGCTAACCGACCCTAGGTATAAATCTTTAATCGATGAAATTAGCAATCGCGGATTAAATCGTAAAATTAAATAATTTATAAGCAAGATAATAGCTAATTATCTTGATCCTTAGTGATCACTGCTGCACAGTTACACTTTGCGACGTTACTTTGGCCGATCACGAGTTCAGACTGGAGAATTCCACCGATCTGAGCGTACAATTAATGGACGTGAAGGTGTTGAATTCGACGGCGATCAAATTAAAATTATCCGCGAAGAATCCTCAAGACGTTACCATAGAGATCTCGCAGGACAATCACGTATGGAGACAACAGAATCCCGATAAAGGTAAATAAAACTTATCGATGAACGTAAAGAAATCATTATTGTAGCTGATGAGCGAGAGAAGTATCGAATGCGAGTGGTTCGCGAATCGAATTCAGAAACTCATGCTTCACGACCGCTTTGATCATTAACTATTCAGGCCCCTCTCGTTTCATAAATTAGAAATGGTGCAGAACAGTTGAAATTATAATACGCTTCATGAGTTGAAGCAACGATATTTCTCTTCGTTACAAGTAGTTATATATACAAATTTCTACTATGTCAGACATTTAAAATAATTTTTCTTTGCTGATATCTCGAATTATAGAATACTATCGCTACAGCTCTGAAAGATTTAATGACGAAGGATAAAAAATAAAAAATTAGGACAAAGTTACATATTTCTATATATTCGCAGATGGTATAGTTTCGAGTTTGGAGCCCGCGCACACGTATTACGTTCGCGTGGCGGAAGGAAGCCGTACCGGGCTAGCCATACAGGTGTCCCTACCAGCCGAAGTGGTGAAGACGAATATTTCGGAGAAAACATCCGACAAGAATACCTGCAATTACAGGGGAAAATCATACAAAATTGGCGCGGAATGGTACGATGAGTGTATCTCCTTCTGCACTTGCACAGAGAGTGGAAAAAGTGAATGCGCTACGATAGAGTGTCCTACGGACTTTGGATTGGACTTGTTGGATCCTCACTGTCTAGATTGGGAAACGGTTCCAGCGAATTTTGTCCCAAAAGCACCACAATGCTGTCCCCAGGTACAGCTTTCGAAGATTATTTCCTAAAATAGAATTTTATTGATATACCACTTATTATAATAAGCATATGCAAAAACTGAATAAGCAAATCAGAAACTGGACTCTGCTTATTTTCGTGGAAAACATTCCAATGTACTGTTTATTATAATTATAGGATTTACAGAATACTTTTTGATTTATAATTTCAATTTTAAAAATTAAAAATTTTATTCCGTTTGATAAAAATATTATTCTACTTCTCGAATTTATTTCTTGTAACTACATACAGATCACAGACAAATTAATTAATTCTATTCCAATTCAAATACCTGAAATAAATTCATTAGAAGTATATAATACGTCATTTAAAGATAATTAACTGGTTAAGTAATGTGATCCAGTTTTATTCTCGGGTTCGCCTACTTCTCACAAAAATTAACGAATATTCTACCGCGTATTATCCTACTTTCCCCTACATCAATAATTCAAAAATATTCACATTATAAAATATGTATCAAGTCAAACTAAAAAAATACATAATAAAGCACATATGATATATATCAATATCTTCGAAAAATATATTTTCAAAATGTTTCGAGTAAAAATTGTAATGTGATGAGGAATATTATTTATCCACAAATAAAAATTGTTAAACATTTAAGGCAAAAGAAACTCCAAATGTAGAATCTCAGATTTTGTTTTTAAGATATTTATATTTAAATAACTTTTTTATTAGATATCGCATAAATAATATCTATTTCGGATAATAATGGCTATTTCTTTAATGAAAATTCTGAAGAAAGCTCAAAATCTTTCTCAACAAATTTCTACATTCTCATATTCTGACAATAATTATTGATTTCTAGGAGGTGCGCTGTAGGAACAATGGCTCCTGTAATTATGAAGGAGTTACGTACGACAACTGGAGCGAGTTACCGTCAAACGTCACCGGCTGCGAGAGGCGTTGTTATTGCGAGATGGGCAATGTGTCCTGTCACGCTGCTTGCAAATTTGTACCAGCCCTGCCGCCTGCCAATTTACCATGTCCTTCTCATCAAGCAACATTGACGCATGTACCTGCTAATCCGTGCTGCACGCAATGGACCTGCGGCCATCCTTCGTCACAACTGCCAGGTAAATAACAGTTTGGATAAAAATAAAATACATGTTCCCCGACATCCTAATCAGCCGAGTATAGTTCTTAACTCCTAAGAATGCACGCGGTATTTGGGATGGGAGATATTGTGTAACATTTTTAATTTGTCATGAATCTAAATTAAATGTTCTTTCTTGAATGTTACTGACGTACATACGTTTTGAAGAAAGTAATCTCTATCATTTAGATTTAGATAAGATTTATTATTAGATTTATTATGTTTGTTCTTTTGAGAAATTTATACTTTTTCTATGATAATGAAAATATTTAAAAATATGCGGAGATAAGCTTTTAATTAAGATGCAAAAATACATTTTTGTACATTGAAATTAAAGAATATTACTTAAAGAAAGAAAAAGTTAAGAACTACTGCTCCAATCAACAAATCCATTGTAAAAACCATTATATTATATCACATTTCTCATCGAAGGATATTAAGAGATGTCTACAGGGATACCTTTAATAAATGAAAACATACTCCGGATAAAGTACTAACTATGATTGAAAACTACTACTGTTACTGATTATTATATTTAACGTGTAATTAGCAGCGAATCGTAAGTCGTCATCAACTACCTTTCCTAAGTGGCGAAGCCAACAAATATTTCTAGCTGTTAGGTTACTTTCGGAACACAATTATTGGATTGTTATTTTCAAAATGATTATATATAATCGTAATAGAGACGAGATACTTTTTATTCATTCCATCTACTAAATTATTTCTAATTATTATAGAACGTTCAACAAATCGTGATACAATTGGCGAAGTAATTTTTTATATCAAAAAATTAATTTTAAAAATGTATAATAAATTTTTGAATTGATCGTACAGCTTTTAGGAAAAGTAATTTTGAATACAAAGATAACGTCTATTTAAAGAAAAACATTGATAATTGTATGTCGAATAAAATACAGCTTGTAATAATTCAGATAAATCTACACAAATTTATTGGATACGTCAAACAAATAGAAAATGATAATATTTATTAAGGCATTGTTGTGCATAGCCATGATGTGCAAATGTACATGCATTCTACATTTGATCCGTTAATTACATATTTTAATTGTATATTTTAAGAAACCTTCAGAAATCGCTTTCTCTACCATAGTCTATTAACTTATATACATATATGAGATTCACAGGATAATCATTTCCCGTCCCTATTTCGGTTTCGCTCTATAAAGGATTAACGCAATTATTCAGTAGCTAAAATGTTGATTGTATCGCAAAAGCATATATTTAGGTTAATGAAATTTTAAAATCAAGTCATATTGTTAGGAGAAGAAAATTACAATATGACCATTCTCTCTTGATCATGTTAACATACGCACAACAAGGCCAAAACTGATATTATTCATTCAGTTTTTGAAATAATAAAAATATATAAAATAAAGTAAATAGAAATCATTTTATTGTTTTTCTGTACTATTAATACTTATTTATGTTTAATAGCTTTCACTCTTGATACAAATTAAAATTTAATAAGCAAGATTTAATTTTTTAATTATATTATACTTTCAAAAGTTAAAAATAAAAATTATAATTACTGCAATCTCTTATGAAGAATTACAAATATATATATTCAGAAAAAAGTCATTCTATAATATTACAATACAATAGGGATATTCTTTCATAAAGGGTGCAGAGAGGGTGAATTTTTGAAAATTGTTATTATTTTTTTAATATTATTGAGATGTTATTAAATAGAGGTGATTTTATCTCTTAAAACCGATTTTTTGTCCCAACCGCTAATTTCTAAAAAAAAATCATTTGTTCACTTCACCTACATGTACATATATAAAGTTTCATTAAAATCAAACTTTGTGACACTTCCGAGGTGTCCTTATAATTAAACTACATATTGTAAAGTTACAGGCATATTAAGCGTTACATAATGAGATACAAAATATACCTCGTATATCTGGTTACGCCCAAAAATTCAATGTAATCTTATGTAAATAGAAAGATTTTTAGCACAAATTGTGTCAAATGGGCTCTAATATAAGTGCATTATTGCGTAATGTTTATTTAGGATTGCACTTTTTTATTGTATTGCGATAAGTTAACGGCTTCAGGTTACATTCTCCCGGTATATTCCACCCCGAGATTTACATTTGTCGACTTTATCCCCTTTTTTTCTCCTTGTACATACCTCGCATTGACAATGTAATAACCGAATGAAAGCAAAGCTGTAAATGCATGCTTCACATAGCCGTGGCTGCGCTTGGAAAGTTTGAGTTGGATCCCGCTGTAAATATGCATGGACCCCGGACAACTCGTGACCGATCACTGACAATCTCTGTGACAATGGACTTTACTTATTGCAGGGGTGAACGTGACGACCGCGTATCCCGGCCCCTTAGCCACAAACACGTTTGATCGGCAAACGATTGACAATATCAAAAGACCGAATAACAAGTCGGAAATGTTCAAGCCCAGCCAGGAACCGGAGCACAGTACTTCTCCCTTCTCGGAAGACCCGAAAACCGATCAGACCCATACGGACACTACTGCTCACGGACCTCCTCACTATCCTATGGATCCAGGACATCCTACGGTGCCCTACAACGGACCTTACAGTCCCGACTTCCTATCCACTCATC
This sequence comes from Temnothorax curvispinosus, assembly GCF_003070985.1. Lineage (NCBI taxonomy): Eukaryota > Metazoa > Arthropoda > Insecta > Hymenoptera > Formicidae > Temnothorax > Temnothorax curvispinosus. The sequence continues at coordinate 95,101 of NW_020211147.1, read as the reverse complement.
TCAATGTCGAGGACATCTTTCATTTGCCCGTTCACTCCGAAAAGCCGATATCGATCCCGAAAGAAAAATCAAAGTCAAAATCCGACTCGAAGAAACCCGTAGAATCGCTGAAACCTCACAAGGATATGATTGATCAGTATTTCCCTGGTCCGTTAGCACCTGATAGATTCTCCGATAAGGCCGCTTCGATGCCTACATATCCTATTAATGAAAATCAACCTGCACCAGGTTTATTGAACCCGAACAAATGGACTTCTTTGCAAAAAGATCGTCCAAACGATCAGGCTCAGTTCATTCCGTTACACCCTCAACCGGATACATCAGATCCAGGATTCTCTTTTGCTCATAGTAACGGAGAAAATACCTCTCCGGTCAATTATAATAACCAATACTCAGCGGTTGGACTTCCTCATCAGGGTTCGATCCCGCTCAAATCCGATACGATCGACCCGAACGTAATTGTCCCTAAGAAGAAGACCACACCAAGTAATCCCTTTGTCGACGCAGAAAAATCAAAACCGTCCTCGGTATTGCCGGATCGGCCGAAACAAGGTCAAAGAAATCCCGATCACGAGACTCTGCCGGAACAGTTGTACCACCTGATAAACTCGCAGCACCCCGGCCTAATTCAGCTCAATCATACTCCTCCCCAAGGTCACCCGGCTCTGTACGATCTTCACCAACAGATCTCTAGTCAGAAACAGCCGTCCGGCAATCGAGGTCAACAGCCCCCTTATTTCGGGACGGCCGCGGCGGCGCCCATCGCGCCGAAGAAGACGACGAAGCCCCATGTCTTCGCGCAGAAAGATGAGAACGGGCAGACCACTTATCACATTCACACGCCCGACATTCCGAATACCCCGCAGCAAATCGAGGAGCTATTAGCGCACATCGGTCAGCACGATCCCAATCCCGGGCCCTTCCAACCCTATCCCGGCCAGCCAGCTATACCCCATAACGTGCCGAACGGCCCGCTGCCAACTCTACCACTCCATATAGACGCTCACATACCACAGTCAGGACTTACGCACTTGAACCACCCGCTCGCAGCACAAACGCCCAGTCAGTCAGGTTCGTTCCTGATCATCAGAAGAAATAATGTACAGAATTTGCGTTAGCGGTCACGTCTGATAAACGAGCCGATCTTCCTTGTTGAAAAGTGAAAATAACGTTCTCATTGCCGACATTCCATCGATCACTCTCATTTGTGAAGCTCCAACGTTAAATGCCTTCGTAACTACATCCCAAGATTTGAGCTTCTGTTAAAATCCACTCATAATTAGTCCAGGAATTGGGTATTATCATCTGATTACATCTCTAACGTGTAATTTGCAAAATACATTTCTTTTTAATTAGTCATACAGCACGAATATTATTTACGTTCTAATATCCCTAGGGAAAGTTATTTTATTTTTCGATAAGGAACATCGCTACATGCGCCAGATATATCTCTTATAGAAAATTCTATGTAATTTACATAAGGACCATGTACGTTAATGCTCTTAAAAGACATACGTTTGCAGCAAATTTTTGCGATTAAAGGCATCTGCTGCGATCTTGAAAAAAAGATCTTAAATTTACAGAAGCGTGTAGAAACGTGAAAACAAATAAGATCAATTTTATTGTAGACTTCGTAAAGGACATGGAGTGAGATTAGATTCAATCTAGGAAATATCGAAGAAATAATTCGCTTCTTAAAACAAATCCAAATGGTGTAAAGAAAAAATAATATTTTAAAAGGCAATAAGGCAAAATTTATTTAAAATTTTGAAGCGTAAAAAACCAATCGAAGGACGCAAAGAGATCATAAAGCACTTACTTAGGTCCTGTTGTTTTATTCGGACGTATTTCGACTCATCTTTACTTTTTAAGTGCGTTAACACGATTTTTTATCGAAAAGTTCACTTAATTGAATATCTATAAGTTGCGATATATATCTAATTTCTCTTACTCTTGAGATCTTATATATCTCAGATTTTTGTAGGTATCAAACATCGACTTTTAAGAAGAATCGATTTTGTAAAATTTAATAGTTAATTACAGTCTGCTTTCCAACTAGTCTGAATATAGAATGAAGAGAACAGAAAATACGGAACAGAATTTTGAAAGCTTTGATGAGCCAACTGTTAACGAAATATTCGGAGGAGAGACTGAGCCCTGCAGGCGCATATGATTATTACTCACCGCATGTTTCTCGCATATTTCTGGACTTTAACAGAGATAGAGATATAATAAATCTTCCGCTATATTATAGGTTTGGACCATAACATTGTACCTCCAGGCTTTGCTCTACCTGGAGGTATAACCGGATTCCCAGCCGCGTCTGCCTCCAATGAGGTCACAATGCAAATACTGGAAGCGCTAGATGAACATACGGTTCGATTAGTGTTCACCGTACCTCAGGTGCTGGTAGGGCTGCACGGAAGAGTCGAGCTGCGATACACCAGCGATAAAACGTATGTGGTAATGCATTACTTATCAAATTGAGTAAAGAGATCTTTTCAAATTTCGCAAGTCCGCGCAAAATGTTTAAACCTAGAAAAACAAAGAAATTCAGAAGGAATGGCATCATAAATTATCCTAGATGATAAATTAATTTAAATCAACGTAAGTAAGACTATGTTATCATATTGCCTTCCAATTTGAAAAGATCTTTTGTGCAACTTGATACTTTTAATTTCTCCCTGATTCGAAGTAATTAGCTAATTTGTTTTTTCTTTAATTTAATGTCTCTTAAAATTAGATAAAATTGAAATACTATTTTTAAACTTCCTTTCATTAACAAGTGTTTTATAAGGTTTTTACAGTGTCAGCTTGATAACTTGTTATAGAAAGCGTTCTATATTTTAAACTCTCAGATGTGATTCTTTGCACTGTCTGTGGCTGGTAAAAGTATAAGTGGGGATTCCAGTGAGAAACGGAATTTCTCAAGCCTCTATTGTTCTCATGTGTGACGTCGATAATACGAAATATTCATTCTTGATCCTTGAAACAATAGAATACTTCGTCTTACAGGAATTTCGATCCATCCACGTGGAAGGCACAGGTGTTTGCCCCTCCTAATGACTTGATCGCGACACCGCAGCTTGAGTTTGAGCTGGGTGATCTAAAGCCGATGACCGAATACAAGGTGAAGATTACGGTGAAACTGAAGGACCTGGCCAACAGTCCAACCAGCAAGATTTACAGTGTGCGTACATTGGAGAAACACGCGGAGGTGACGACCCTGCCCCCGCAAATACCGATTGACGCCGAACTTAGAATAGCAGAGACGAATTCGACCTGGGTTAACGTTATGTGGAAGAAATTCACGGAATACGAGCTGCAATTCATAGACGGTGTTCAGTTGAGATATAAAGAATACGATAGTAAGGTTTATGCGGCAACACCGTTGATCCATCGTGCCGTAACGAATTACGTAATTGAAAACCTGAAGCCGTCAACCACGTATGAAGTCGGTATTTACTTCATACCGTTCCCAGGACAATTAACGGAGTTAATTAGTGAAAAAACGGTAAGATAATTTAACGATTATTCAAATTATCTGACATGATTCCTGGATCGTGATTAGAGATGTTAGAGATATTAAAATTATATAAAAAAGCAAACTATTAAAGATATAAAAATTAGTAATACTACAAGAAATATCAAAAGTATGAAGATTACTAAAATTACAAGCACGGAAACAAAAAGAACAGCTACGTGGTGAAAAAGTCATAACTTTAATACGTTTTTAAAAATTTGTATGCGTTCAATCTTTATTAAATTCAGATTATCATGCAAAACTGCTCCTTTTTAAAGCTTGTGTAAAAAATATATAATTAATCTACTTTTATCTTTTAATACTTTTTAATCTTTTGGATTTTCTTTGATGTTAGAATACACCGTTAGGTATTATTCGTTAATAGTCATATAATATAAGAATACGAAGATAAATAGTTAATAATAATGTTTTTACATGGAATACAGCGACATATATAACAAAAAGGAATAATATTGTTAATAAATTATTATTTATTGCAGATTCAGGTAGCTACGTTTACGGAGCCAAATCCCTACTCTTTCGATGTAAAAGTTGAGATTAAAACTATCAAGTCGACGGACGTGGAAGTGTCCTGGAGTGGCGTGCCTTATCCAGAGGACAAATACGTGAATATTTATCGTGCGATTTACCAGAGCGACACTGGCAAAGAAGACACTAGTACCTTCAAAATCGCCAAGAGAGACGCTCACGCTAAGACAGTAATCGGTGATCTAAAACCTGGCACTAGATACCGATTATGGCTCGAAATATATTTGACGAATGGAAGAATAAAAAAGAGTAATGTGCAAGATTTTGTCACTAAGCCAGGTGTTCTCTTACCGGCTACCGTGTCTCAGCAAGGTAACGATATAAGCAGTGTTATTTTCCCCTTCCTGAAAATTTTTAAACATTACTATAGTTTCTTAAAAATTTAAAGAGAAAGATTGCGTGATATCAAAGTGACGCAACTTCGAAATGTTTCCTTTCAATTTTATGTAAACGAGACATATATATCATATGTCATTGCCGATTTACCGTGATAAAATTTGCAATCTTCTCCATCCTCGTTCTCTAAGAGCATAATTTTTTGCGCGATTTTATCTTCTTCTATTTTTATTTATATATTTATATTTTATCACAAAATTAACTATAGAATCTTTTCTTCAGCTGGAAAATTTGCATCGCTTCCCCTGCATGAAGGAGATTACTATGGTCCGCTAGTGATAGTGGCCATTGTGGCTTCCTTAGCGATACTATCAACCTTGATTCTATTAATGATGCTGATGAAAAGACGAACGAGTAGTAAGGCTGACATATCACCTCGTAAAACTACATCAGCATACGACAATCCTTCCTACAAGGTAGAATTACAACAAGAAACTATGGGTAATTCATTGTTATTGTTATTGTATTCGTAGAGTAAGATAAATGCGTCAGTATAAGGCCGATAAATTGGCCAACATTTTAATTGCTGGATTTCAGGAAAAATATTCATATAACGTATATATTTTTTCACCGAGATTACAAGAGTAAATTCACATTAAATGTTTCTCTTTTTTTTTAGACTTGTGAGGATGCAGTTACGATACCCAACGGAAGAAACAAAACTACAGCAGACCATGAAATGGCTACCATCAATTCGAATGTCAAAGAAACTGCCTGAGGTTTTATATAATTTATTAAATCTGTATTTATTTATATTAAAGTCTGCATATAAAAGATGCATCTATTAAATCCGTCCATACGTATGACCATCTCAAGACTTGAGTGAGTAGGATAGTTCAGATGGATTTTGTTTACATTTGTACAGTTTACATTTGTATTATTAGACATTCATAAAATAAATAACGTATTTTTAAAAGTTATGATTTTATGTAAAGAACGTCAAGAACTAACGAGATTCACAATAAGTATTTTTAAGTGGAATGGTCAATGAATGATTCAGTTTTTTATCAAAACAAAAGTGCAATTTAAACAAATTTAACCACATATTATTGATATATTTTAAAGTATAAAATAAGAGAAAATTATGATTAATAAGCATCCTTCGTATGTACATTTGACGTCATGGATCTTATAAAAAACAAAAATAAGTTTGTAATTGCACATACGTATTTGGAATCCGTATTTAAAATTGTATTCAAAATTCATACGTCATTGCGTGTGTGTATGTGTGTATGTTGCGTTGGCATAATAGTCATAGTCTTTTCCATGCTAGTGTAGATAGCGAAAGAGGATTTATAATAAATAAAGCTTTTAAAATTATTCGGTGTTTTAATTTGTGCCATCTGTTGTTTCGTTATATATATTCTACCAATGTCATATTTTTCTTTCATTATATTTTTACATTTTATCAGTTTCTTATCAGTTTTAACTATCAAATTTAAGGGGATTCTAAAGCAATGATCGAACTTCAACGGGAAAGTACTTTTATCTAAATAAAACTAAAAATGTCAATAATTATCGTTTTTTTTTTTCGGTAAAAAAAATAGTCCCAAGATCACTAACATTTATAAAATAATTTTATTTTCATTATTTATATCGTCTTTAAATACGATGTATTTTTCCATACATTATTTGAAAATATTAAAAAAAAAAAAGAATGTAATAAAAGGAAAAAAATTTTCCATACATTGTTAGCATTACATTTAATTATGCATGTATAACTATATAGTTATATACTAAATAAAAAAAGGAGTTATTGGAAATATGTAGATACAAAGGAAAAGATACCGAGAAAAGGGGAGCAAGCGTAAAAACTTAAAAGTATTTCTTCAAAGTTTCTTCCATGCTTAACGGTTCAGTAGACGGAGCGAATCTCTCAACTACTTTGCCCTCCTTGTCTACAATAAATTTGGTAAAATTCCATTTAATAGCGTTGGTAATGAGACCCTCTTTCTGGGTCTTCATCCACTTCCACAGCGGATGGGCATTCTCTCCGTTTACGTCAATTTTCTCGAACATGTCAAAAGTAACATTGTACTGCTTCACGAAGTTCAGTATCTCCTGAGAAGTGCCCGGTTCCTGGCCAGCAAACTGATTAGAAGGAAACGCAAGAATTCGCAAGCCTTCCTTCTCGCTGTATTTATTATACAACTCCTGGAGCTGCTTGTAATTGGTGTCCGTTAAACCGCAGTTGCTGGCAACGTTAACAATGATGAGGACATGGCCACGATATTTGTCCAATGAGACATCCTTGCCCAAGATATCGTTCGCGTGGAAATCGTAAACCGAGGTAGCCGACTGCCAGTTGGTGTCTTGATTGAACTCCGACGCCGGCGTCGTGGAACATTGCGCGCCTTTGTCTTCGCAATCTTGTGCAATGATTCCCGAGATGGCAAGAAGCACGAATATCGACGCAGTTCCTATAAATAATGTACAATACATTATTATCTATACTATCTGTCTATGCTATATCTGTACTAAAATATAGTTTTTCTTAAGGCCGGTTTTCACACGCAATGATTAGTGGCGCCAACTGACTGGCATTCATTGGCGCCAGAACCGACTAGCAAACTCACAAGTATTTACACAGTGATTGGCGTATACTATGGAAAATATTTAACATTTATTAAACACACAGTAAATGACAGCAAGCATATAACCTCCAAATTTGAGGTTATATGCTTTGGCCAATAACCGCCAGTAAACGCCACATTACTAGCGCCAGTTTGTATCAAGTGTTTACACTTGCATTTTTACTGGCGTTAGTCGACTGGCGCGGCCTGGCGCCACCAATCATTGCGTGTGAAAACCGGCCTTTAGTTACACTTTCAATGTAAATATTTATTTTCCAAATAAACATTTATACTTCCTCTTTCATTTCTTTCTTCAGAGAAAAATATGTCAAACTTCATCAAATATCATATATATCACAAGTAATAACAGAACAGGTCGTCCTTTTGTGATAGTATGACGAAATTGTAAAATAATTTCTTTCGTATTACTATTTTTTTTTTTCGAGAATAATTAGTTTTGATAAAACGGACAATGACCATTTCACTAGCTAGTTTCTTACATTTATGTATCTGCTTTATGTTAAATGCAAAGAGCAGATATGAATATAAATAAATTCAAATTCAAGTTTAAAGATAAGTAATGTTTTGATATTATAGTTTCCATATTATTTTTCATATCAACAGTAATAAAATATTTATGATTATTAATTATTAGTGTCAGTTATATGTATATATTTTGAAAAGGAAAAAGAAACGTGATCTTTTACGATCAATTTAATTAAAATAAACATATATCGTGAATAAAATATAATAACTTCATATTTACAGTTTAATAAAAATATAAATTAAAAAATTGTGGAAAAAATAAATTAAAAAACATGTAAAACAGTTTGTAAGCTTTAGTAAGAGCAGGAGTAATAATTTTACCAGGTCAAATCCCATTTTATTTTGTCTAATAAATTACAAATAATTTTTTATAATAGAAATACTTACATTTACTAAGTTTTTATATTTTTATTATACTTTTTTGCCCCTTTCATCACGACCAAGTAAAACAAGAATTTATTTCACTTTGCAATCTAAAGATTGCAAAAAAAAAAGAGAAAAAAATAATATGTTCTGATAAAGAGACAAATTGTTTTTGATCAGCCACAAATTTTGCAACAACAAAGAACACAAGAAAATAAAACTTGATTTAACAGAGGAATGTGTTAAAAGTAAATTGTATAATATACGTATAAATAATATGGAAAATATAATCACTTTCCTGAGAGATCTTTTTAAAGAACAATTTTCTTTGTTTTTATTCGCACACGATATGAAAACCAAAAGCCGGCTATTTCCCGTCGAACAGAACAATTGGCAAAAATTTGCATGGAATCGACTTGAATGGTAATAAGTTCTCACAGCAAAGAGCTGGAAAGGTCTCGAGATAAATTTTTTAAGAGACTGATTTTCTATTTACGCATATATGTGTAAGTACTCACGCAGCATTTTGCCGAAAATAGGAATTCCACGCGGTTCGTTGCCGAAAACGTAGTTACACTCTACTGTCGTAGTAAAGCAACGTCGTACTTTGTACCACAAAAAGGGACACGTATATCGAGACAACGTCACGATAGGATGACCACTGTGGACCACTGATTACTGATGACCACCTACGACGCGCGTCGTAGCTTTATTGGTTTTCTACAATCGCCCCAGCGCGTTCGAAGACGAAAATATATATATAGCTTACGGACTCTCTTTGTTAGTATTTTTTATTTCTCAGAACCTTGAAGACACACTGACCTCTATCCTTGAGATACGTATTACAGCCAATCACGGTTGATCTCGGCTCGTCGAGTTCCCACGTACAGGACGTCCCATAAATCCAGCGTCGTAAAAAAGATATCGAAAGGACGGAACAAAGGCTTTCAGTTTACGTAATCCGCTTGATATGTCCACCATTATTCTCAAAACATAAAATTTATACAGTCAAAAATCGCACGGTCATTGATATTTATAGGTATTGTATGAAATGCGTCATTGATCTACGAGGCTTGCGAAGCTGGACTTGTGAGACACCCTGTACTTCAGAATCTTCGGATGACCAGTGATCGTTGCGCCATCTGGAAGTAAACATCGCTCGAATGGAACTATAAATATCAAATATGGCGCCAATCCGCTCAATTTAAATCGTCGGCACGCGCTATAAATAAACGTTACACACGCATGCAATTAATTACGCATGGAAATAATTATGTTCATTATTTTATAATAGAAATAGAGCATATAACTCGGAGTAAATTGTTATCGAGTATCACGCGCGCGTTTCCAGTTCATTTTTCAAAAATACGATTTCGATGATATAGCGTTGTTCAATAATTGCTTCATCTAAAATTTTTCGAATTCTGAGAAACGAAAAACACGGGTATATATTTAAAAATGTAAATTCGCGATTATGGAATATATTAAATGTCGAATAATATTTATATAAATATGGAATATCTATAAATATTAAAACTTTCGTCTGAAACGGTTTTCCTTTACATTTTTACTCGCGCTTATGCCGAGTTATTTTCGAAAGATTTTGATCCCTAAATATACAAAAAAGGCATGTATAAAAAGTATTTACAAAAAAGCATTTATAAAAAAAATGTTTACTTTTATAAATCGTTCTACAACGCATGCGAGTCGAGATACATGTCTCTCGTCGCTGCGTTAAATTTTTCTTATCTTGAATAGACCGCAGCAAATAAAAGTGCAAGAGGAAAATTTATGTAAATGATCGATTCGTTCTACAAAAAAAAAGAGGTTTTTTATTTACAAAGCAATATGTAATCGTCTGCGCCGGGTCGCATTACCGGTGCGCATAAAGCAGATACTGCTTTTTTATGACTGGGCCCTGCCAACCGCGGTGTATTACATAACAAGATAAACAAACAAAGTCAGACGATTTCTTGGAGAATCGAATACACGATCGAACGATCCCGGATGAGTCACAAGTCCCCGGCAAGGACGATATCTCGCCTCTTCCTGGCGCGTCGACATTTTAATTGGACGATCAATCTCCTCCTCGTTCACGACGCGTTGAATTTCCAATTGGCTTTGTTGTTAGTGTCGTTATACATCTATTATATATCTCTGATCGAGAGAAACGTAAAGCAGAACCAATGTACAATTATAGATAATGTCGTTCAATTTACCGCCCAAAATTCCTACCCTATCCCCATACAATACTTTTGACAACCAAATATAACATATTAATATCCACTCTATTCTATTTTTCATATCCTTCTTGACTGCGACGTCGGTCTTGTTCCCCCACACGCTATAAAGCATTTCGAAGAATCCAGGATCCGAGAATTCTCGCATGTGACCACAGATTCGAGAAACAATGTCATTATAAATAATCAGAAAAATACATTTCTCGCAGTATTTGAGTCTATACGTTCATAATAGGCTGCATTCTCCGATATTCACTGTCAGAGTACTGCAAATCTATATTTTATGTCACGATACTATAGATTTTCAGTAGGTACTGAAAGTTGCTGACAGTGAATATCGGAATGCAGCCATAGTTCCCGCGAGAAACATTTGAACAATTTTGTCTCACTTTTTTTGTAAAATGCATTTCTATTTTTTTTCTGTAAGATTGTATACTTGGACAAAAAGCATACAATTCCTATTTTTTTTTCATATAAATATAGTCGAAAACACTTGACTGTTTTACTATATTGAAAGATACAAAAGCACTCACATTATTACGATGTACGAGGGGTAAATGTACACAGAAGAAAAGGATATTATATTAACATATTATAATATTACAATAGTGTAATATTGTAATATAATTACAATATTATAATATTACAACATAATATTACAATATTATAATTGAAGATAATTAGCTTTTAGCTCAATAACAGTATTAACAAAACAAATACGTAATGCTCTTGTTTTAATAAAATGTTATTTATCTTATTAATACTATTAAATTAATAAGATTGTTTTTAATTAGACTAATGCTGTTAATATCATTTTTTTTCCATATAGGTGATATTAAGTGCGAGAAACCGATTTGACGTTTCTCAAGTGTGTTAAAAATATCTGCGAAGCATCCTGACGTTTCTGATGTTACGTTACGGAAATTTTATCCTAAAATTTCGACGACGCACGTTGAAATTTTTGAACGGTTTAGACGACGCTCGCTAGCTTGGAATTCCGAGCTAACGCTCAGGTCAATATAGATATTTGGTTTATCCTACGGTTATCGGACAGCCGTTGATAGGCTGAGGTCCAGATGGGGGCCCAAAACTAAGTTTCTAAAAACACTCTCAGCCTATCAACGGCCGTCCGATAACCGCAGGATAAACCAAATATTTATATTGAGCTGAGCGTTCGCTCGGAATTCCGAGCTAGCGAGCGTCGTCTAAACCGTTCAAAAATCCCAACGTGCGTCGTCGAAATTTTAGAATAAAATTTCCGTAACAATGTACGTGACATTGTTGTTCTGACGTTTTAATCCCTTAATGAGAAAATCGATGCAATTGATCATTGATATGAAATTGACATGTACAGGGTGTCTGATAATAGATATAACACTGCTCGTAGATAGAGTAGATAGAGCGGATTAAACTGAACAGAAAATCTCTTTGCCATTTCGTAATTTTCGTAATAATTAATGAGAAATTAATTAATTGAAATAATTAAACAAATTTATTTAACTCGTTAATATACTTAAAACTTAATACAATTTAATACAGTTACAAATACTATAGTTACATTAACAATTTTTAAGAAAGTGTAACTTAGATGTGGCTCTTATAATTCTGTAGTTTACGTCAATCCATCGTTTAAGTGATGAAATTGTTTTGTTTCATTACCAAATAAATAAAATATAAAACCAAAATTAAAAGGATGGAACCTAAAGGGAAGATATCTAAACCCATTGTCGGCCAGGGTAAATATAATAGTTACAAATCTAGACGCGATTATGCGTGCGACTATTAAATTTTACAGTACAAATAATTATACTTGTAATTGGTTGCAAATTCCAAGACCGATTTCAATCTCGGTGGAGAGAGAAAGTTTAATTAATAAAGGTTTCAGTTGATCCAGCGTTACACGTACATCATGGATTCATGGCGGCTGATAGAGGTGCGCGCCGTTCCACTTATTAATTAATTTCTCATTAATTATTTCGAAAAACGATAGAGGACTTTTCCATTCAGTTTAACCTGCTCTACCTGCCTACGATACGTGATATGGTTATTAGATACCCTATAGATGCGGCGACGGCGGCGATGTCGTTCAAAACAAAGCTGTTTCCCGAACCCAGTAAGCAAATGTTAACGATATGCTAGCGGTTTGCCAGCAGAATAGATTATTGCAGCTGAATGACGTCAATCGACATAATCTGACAGTCAGATTGCCAGCGGAAATCGGGCAAAAAAGAAACCGAGGAAAATCTCGTAACTTAATTAAGCGTATTATGCCTGATCAAGGTGCTTCTCAAGTGTGACTAACATCTACTGATTGTCCATACACATTTCTAATGTAATCGCAATACATACACACACACGTGGCAAGTGCCCGGTCTCTCCGGTGATCTTCGCCAACAAGCGCTTCTCTTTGTCAAACAGGACGAGTATCTCTTTTCTCTTTTTTTTCTCTCTCTCAAACACGCAATATCGACAACTACTTGAATTCGGATTTTAGATGTGGAATTAAGCTACATGAATTCGATTCTGCTTATACGATTATAACGAGATTAATCCCTACCTAAAGTTACTTGTGCGTTTAGTAAATACGTCGCATTCTAACCGTCGTTCACAATCGCTCGCGGCGAACATTGGGCCTCGTTACTCACGTCTTTGCTCGTACTATCGCTTAATTCGATGTCGGTTAAATTTAGTTTTAGTCGAGTGTCCTCGCTCGCCTCGCGTAATAATCCAAAAGAATTGTCAGGAGAACATCACTGATAGTTGGCGCATTTTGTATCTCGTTCTTTTGGATAAAGTCGCACGAGTGGTTCTCAACCCTTCCAGCGCCTGAAAGCTACAGCGAATATTCATTACTTAATTCATTTAATGAACCTCACTCATGTAGGATTGCACAATTAGGCATCATATAAAATAATTAAGCGTCGTGTAAAGCAATCAGCCTCCTTTCTCTTGGAATACAGAATAAAAATTCTTTGGGTACTTCTTTTTTATAGCTTTTTCCTAGTTGTCGTATCATCAGATAGCTAGAAGTTCCATTAATAATTAGAAATCAGTTAAACGTGACTCGTTTGATGGTCAAGTTGAAGCAATGCAATGAAAAATGATAAATTTTAATCAACGTACGTTAATTAAAAGATACGTTGTGATGTCGAATATAAAATGTTGACAACTCGATATCCTAAGAATTCACAAAAATGTACAAGTTTAGTTTCACAGAGATATTTGATGCACACAAAAGACCAAAACGTACAAGTTATTTCAAGTTATATTCTCGTATGAAGTGTTCGGTATATCCAGAATACAAATTTGCATTTAAAACGTGTATTTACGTGATTTTGCAAAGGGGGTCACAAATTTTTCCGAGGAATAAAACAAAGTCTCGTAGAAAAAAAACAAACATTCCTTTTTAATGATATATATATCATATACTTAACGATGTATAATCTTTAATAATTTAAAAACATGTATCTTTTTTTAAAAAATCTCGCGAATTTTTCAGAGTCTTGAGACATTTCGATACTACTTTTTATTGCGATGAAGATTAGACAGTCGTCAATACAGCCTGGATAGTAAATTGCGTGTCAAAATATAATTTACTATAAGCTGAAATAATGTCTTCTATAAGAAATCTATATACACAATTTGTAGTAAAAAATAATTAAAATATTTTGTATGATCGAAATTGTATGATCGAATTACATCATATCATAATAGATACGCAAGATTCCGAATTATCCTACATCTTAAAGTTGAATAATAATATCTTAGTTCTTATTAAAATTCACTTACATATCTTGCTTCTAACCGCCTCTCATTTACTCTAAAGTGGTCTATGAGATAATACGATTGAGAACCACCGGACCCAAACAGTCTATATTTTATCACACCTCTCCCTGTGCAAATGCGAAATTACGATAGACCGAAAAGATGGTCTCAGCGATTAGGCTCCGTGACTTCATTGAACAGTGGCGTCAACGAATCCATATCTTGCAGGCCGTCAAAATTACCGAGAGGATCCAGATCGTCCGTCTCCGTATCGGCTTCTCCGAGAAAACTGGCCTCCAAAAGATCAGCGACGTTCCTGCAGAGATTGTTGGAAGAAGCGGCAACGGCGATGTCAACGTCGGTGCCGACCGTGACACCCGTCACGGTGGCGACAGCGATGTTTCTCGCGTCGCCCTGTAAACCGATAGAATTAAGGATGGGACTGGACAGTATCGGCTCGCCTGAATCCTGGTACACCTCCTGGGATTGCATCGTATGCAGAGGCGTCGACGGGTACGATCTGGAGCCGTTGCTGTCCTCCGTATAGGAGGGCGTGTACGCGGATACCGGTGCCGGCAACGGCGTATTCGGATACGACCGCGACTGCATCATTTTCTGTAACGCGCCACCGGCGTCAGCGAGGATACTCGACGGATCCAACATATCCTCCTCCGATAGATTTAAATTGGCGTTCGGCAAACCGTCAAGAACAATCGTATTGTTCAACGTCTCCTCCGTAGTCTGTTCAGACAACATTTGCAAATTTGGCTGACCTTCCTCGTCTAAAATCGTGAGAATGTTATTAATGTTCTCGGACGTGATCCCCTTGTCATCCGTCATCAAGAACTGCTGGTCGTCCGACATGAAATTCGTATCGTCCAACAGATACGCGCCCTCTTGTCCGATGGAAGAACCGAAGTCATTGTACTCGCTCGGCACCGGGGTAGGCGCAACGGAACTACTCGTCGACGGATTGAAGCTTTGACTCTGTACCGATGATAAGCATTGCTGCGTGGCGATCGGAGACATTAACGACACGGGATTTATCATCCTGTGCAACGGCACCGATTGCGATCTGTAGAATAATTGCTCGTTGCTCAAGTGTCTGCCAGTGTGAAGCAGCTCCGTGATTTCCTGATCGGGCGGAGGTAGCTGACCCTTCTGATATACGTTCTTGATTTCTTGCAAATTCTCTTGACTCGGATAATTGATTAACAATTGTTTCTGAGGCGTCAAGTCCAGATACGCAGTGTACGGTGGTCCCTTCAGAACGACCTACATCAAGAAAACATTTTATAAATATTTTATCGCGAAGCCTGCCATGTTTTTATATATTACTTTATATGTACATCTCAAATACGTTTCTAATCTGTGTTCTTTCTTTTGCAAAGAGAGAAAAGTTATCCTTTAATTGCTCTTCCATTCTCAATAAATTTAAATATGATAGGTTTGCTTTTAGGAAAATTAAAGCCAGGATACACGACTTAATACAAGCACAAGTATCCGCAGATATAGTGTATTCAAAGTATGAGACACATTTACAATAAACAACGGCATTAATTTCGCCCTGTACTCAAATTTTCTTTAGCCAAGTAGTCATTAACACACTCACGCGAATATTATGAATTATATTTTGAATACTCCGTTATCCATCAAACGATATTCATGTATATTAACGGCATGCATATTACTGTATATTACAACATGTATATTAATGTTAATCAACTATATACAGGTCAACTATATACAGGTCAACCGTATCCTGTATATATATAAATTCTTTATCATTGCCTAGTCGGACTTGGATCTAGTCAAGCTTATTTTTATTCGATTCAAGTCTTTACCTCCGACGACTTGGTCGTTGCCACTGTCAGCACTTGCCGCGTGTGTTCCGCTCCGCTCGACGTCGGTACGATGAAGGTGTCCGTCGTCTTGATGGTGTACGGCACGCTGCACGAGATGGAACGAGAGAGCGTCTTTTGGCCGCGCGATCTGGAACTGCCGGCTTGAACGTTACTGCGCGACCTCAGCACCGGGGTGTTACGCGGAGATACAAATGGACTCGCGTTCGCCGAGTTCGACTTGGACGCGCGGCCGTTAATAGGGGAATGCGGTCCGGGTGAGATCGGGGTGAAGTTAAATATTCTGCGTCGCGTATTTGGACTCTGTGGCACAGTATTGGCTACACTCGGCGTCGCCGGCTCTTGGACATGCTCGACGACATTAGTTTCGAAACTGACACGACGTCGCGTATTGCCCGGATTAGGGTGATTCAGAAGTGTCGGGAGTATGAGATTATGTTTCTGCACGGGGTCCCGTTTCTCCACAACGCTCTCGGCAACGTTTTGCCGAACAACGGCTACGGGCGTCAGTTCGGCGGCGATGACGGGCGCTTTCAGATTCTGTTGCAATATCAATCGCAGCTGCGACACTTTGTCCGACCGAGAGATCTGCTCAGCATCGGAACCAACGACGCTGGTTTCCACATCGGAACTAGACGAGCTACTTTGCTGAAAATACTGTAGCAACTCCTCCTCCTGCTCCTGCGAATTGTTCCCGCCGTTCAAATAATCGTCCAAGGCGTCCGTGTCGATGTCACGAACCTTCCCATCCTTGAATACTGGCGTATCTTGCAGGAGGCGGATCTGGTCCCTCGTGAGAAGTCCCGAGGACGTTTCCACCACGTTGCCGGTAGTGGAACAACTCTTCGACGAGTCAATATCACAGTTTTTAGCAAGTTGACTGTCCACAGTCTCTGCTTTGCACTTGATAGATTTTGAATTGCTAGCTAGTATCACTGATATCTTGCCGGCGCGTTGGATAGACGCTAACTTGGGTAACAAAGCGTTGGAATGCTCTGGACTCTCCTCCGTGAGCTTCGTCTGTTTTTCAGGGCTGGGCTCCTGCTGTGCTACAATTGGATTATTGGCACGTTTCCTGGAATTTTTACCTTTGACATCGCGCTGCGCACTCATCATTACTCTAAGGTTGCTATTACTCTGTTTGTCGTCGCGCGATTGTACCACTAGGTTATCACAGTTAGACTCTTGGGAGACATTGCAAGTTTGTTGCTGCTGTTGCTGTTGATTGCAAGTTTTCGATACCTTTCTTTGCCGGTTATAGACTATAGCGGATAAGTTCACTTTTGCCAGTGAGTTTTGTGCGACCACTGTTGTTGCTGCTGCATTTGTACCTTGAGGTGACTGATTGGACTTAACTTTCTTGCATCCTTTGCTGACATTTCCTTTAGTGTCGATGGCTTTTTCTTTGCTCTGTGAAAAATCAATTATATTTTGTATAATCAAAAGTATATAATCAAACTTTTAATTGTATTAATTAAATTAGAAATGTATTATGTTCTAGTTCTTGAATACTATTTACAAGTTATTGACACATTTCCGGAGGACTGACACCACGTTACTCCAATCTCTTTATATATTCAAAAGAAAATGAAAAATAGTTCAGCAAACGGCTAACTTTACACAATCTTTAACAACGAAATTAGAATATTACATTACGTTACATACCTGTACAATGGTATCGGGACAACGATGCTTCTGATCTTTTATATGCTCGCGTTGCTGAAGCTTGCGCTGCAATTGCAACTGTGCCTCTCGAAGCTTAGCAGGCTTACCACCTACAGGCGTTGTCGGTAGATCCGAGATCACCTCTAACGATTGAGAATTGAGAATCAATTATTCAATTGCAAGAAAATGGATAAACGAGGATGTATTTTATAGTATTCAACAAGTGTTGCTCACCTTTATTAGACGAAGCATCATGCTGGTCCGAAGTTGCAAGAATGCATACAGCAGCCAAAGACCGAGTATCGACTCGAAAATTATCAACAAGATGCCGCGCTAAGGCACTCAAATTTGGAAATTTCTGGCCCAACGTTTTTTCTGCCCATTCTCTTATCAATGTAGATGCAGCGCCTAACATTTCCTCAGTGGTATTTTCCTCCGAGTGTTCCTCCTGAATTTATTATATAATTTATACAGTTAAATGTTACGCATTTACATATTAGATATTTTGATGTTTAAAAAAGAATTTAAAAAGAGAGAGTATTTGTAGAAAAAAAAGTAGAAATAATCGAAAGAATCTATCTAATGTAATAATTATCACGTAATATAATATTGATATACAAGCTTTAAATTTAAAACATAACAAATAAAAAATCAAGATGAGAAAGAGAAAAAAAAAGAAAAAGAGAGAAAAGAAATTTAAGCAACTTTCTGAAACATAATAGCGAGAAGTTTGATCGATAAAATATATTACGTAAAAATTATAGAATATATCATTTGCTACTCACAGTGTCAGAGCCAGATATCTTTGGCAGTGTTGGAGGATCCAATTTAATTCGCTTGCGCATACCAGCGTAACAGTAGCGAGAGTTACCTCGTGTGCCTAGTCTACGAGGGCGCACTCGCGGATACACTTGTTTCATGACTTTTCCAAAATCGGCCGTCGATAACGGCTTCATAGAATTTCTTGTGCAATACATGCTGAAAATAAAAATCGTATGCAAGAAATGTTTTTTAAAAAGTTATTAGAAGACAGATATATTCACAAACAATCAAATCAATATCTATAAAGTTTCACTATAAATGGATAGCACAGATATATTATCCATCTCCTTCATTTAATTTTTCACTTTAATATGACATTTTCAGATCATATAGGAAAATATTGAGAATTGAACCGAGTAAAATATCGCAAAGCACAAATTTCTAAGCAAAAATTGACTTGAAATTAATCAACTAATTTGTAATTACAAAGACGTGCGTAATTCTAAATTTCTCCCCTCTGCATTATGTACGTAT
The DNA here is from genome assembly GCF_003070985.1 of Temnothorax curvispinosus. Classification (NCBI taxonomy): domain Eukaryota; kingdom Metazoa; phylum Arthropoda; class Insecta; order Hymenoptera; family Formicidae; genus Temnothorax; species Temnothorax curvispinosus. The sequence goes on along the minus strand of NW_020211147.1, from coordinate 76,323 downwards.
GGCAAACTTACTTGTATTCATCGTACACTTCTTGCTTCGGTAAAGATACATCCGGGTCTTCTTCTAAATGAGTCTTAATCCACATGATGGTCTGATGAATTTCGTAGCGATTCCCTAATGGATTTAGCGGCTGCCTTAACGGATCGACGGTCCCACTCGGGTTTGTCAGCAGCAACGGAAGTTTCAGGTACAACAATAACTTTTCCTCTAGCTTAAGTCGTTCCACCTGCGAGAAGATCTCGTCCACACGCGCTCTAGATTCTTCGCTATAATTCAAAAAGATGACATACATTATTAACTTCGACCGGAGCTAAACAATCTCTTAAGGGCATAAAGATGTTAAGTATGAGAGCAGATGCCGCGAATGTAAAATATTTAGCACACAATTTTTTCATTAATGAATTAGATCTCATGTATAATAACAGAATTGGTTGGATTATTAAAATCTGCAAAGAGGTACATGTCGGACATTTTTTTGATTTTTTAAATATTCTTTGAATATGAGAATAATAAATTTTACTTTCTAAAAGAGTATTTTACGTTTAATAAAAGTATCTTGCTTCTTTTAGAAATCTAACGTCCAAATATACTTAATAAAGATAATATTAATTAATAAAAATAAATGCTTTGCTATAAATAATGTTTTGTTATAGTAAATAATTTCGTATCAATAACAAAGGACATGTGTACAAAATTAGAGCTCATTAATGTTACAATTCTCAGATGAACTGTCAGACACAAGTGTCTAACAAATAACTAAATAATTACAAAATAATTACGAAATATCTAAAAATATACTGATGGTAGAGAACCATGAGAATCAGGTATCTCTAAGCATTTTTATTACATAAAACATAAATTTACTTCCTGTTTAAAGAATATCTATATGCATATAGATGCGACATATGCAGCAGATAAAAGAAATTGGTGTACAATATTCATTAAAATGATCAGAACGGCACGCAGAATGACGAGCAGTTTAGTGGTAGAGTAATTCCTAATCCTGCTACCGTATACACAAGGAATTTTGAATAAAAAGAATGCTTCAGATAACTGAATCTGTGAAAAGTAAATTTTGCAAGAAGCAATGCTACAAATTTTGTCAGCGGAATGTCAGTAAAAATGTAACAGAATCTGCTAACGGAACAGGATAGCGTATTGCCAATGGAACCTACCATTTTGTAACTACATATTTAAATAATGTTCCAATTTAAATGACTATGAACCAACAACTTTGTTCAGTTTATCGACAGACTCTAACTGACTGAATACGAGATTAACATAAATAATAGATGGTAGGTGCCAATCTGCTGGCAAACTGCTGGCGTATCATCAACGTCTTGCTGGGATTATTCTATCGTGATAAAGACAAATAGCAAAAGCAGATATCAGGCAACCAATCTCATAAATTCTAGCGTGAAACGTAAGTTGACGATGGAAAGCAATCGAGAGTTGCCTGAAAACTTAAAATCGACTTAACCTAATGCCATCCTCTATCATAATCCGAATTTTGTCCTGCTTGGAGGAGGCGCCGTGGTTGGCCAAGGTCGCGAATTTGGTCGCGACGAGGTCCTGCAGCTGATCGCCATCGCCGTGGAAGCCGTTGGAGGCAAATCTGCCGGCCGACAAGTGTCGTTTCTCGAGGACCGTGGTAGCGGTAGCAGCAGCAGCAACAGCGGTGGCGGCGGCGACGGTGACGGCGGCTGAGGAAGTGGAGGTGCCGGCGGTAACGGTAGCGGCGTCGCCATTCTCCACGCAAACGTCACTGCGCTCCTTCTTAATTCGTTTACCATCGAACGCGCTCTCCTCGTCGCTCCTCGCGGATGTTTTGCAGGATTTCGTCTGATCATGACTGTCAGTACTCATCGTAGCCCAAACCTCCCCCGTCCCGACCGTCCTCTCCACCCTCCACCCTCCACCCTCCCGCGCCGGTCGTGTGCTCTCACGTATGCGGAAACGTATCGCCTCCCGGTGCGCGGCCACTGCGAGCTACCATGTTGTCCGCCGTCGCACGGTAGTCAGCTGGCCTACTCGTCGTTAGCAACGTTAGCATCCCGGCCGCGCCATTACTCGACGAGTGAGGCGAGTCGCCGCCGGAGGACGAGGAGTGTTTCTTCGGTTCGCGCGCGAGGTGCCGTGGGTGCCGTGCCGCACGAGTCGCCGAATCGCCTACGAGTACGGTATGCGGCGACGCGCGGATCCGTCATAACGGCGACCGCGCGCGTTCGGTGGCCACTGGCCGCGCGCTGCACGTCTCGGTTACGGGCGCTCGGGGGAACGGGAACGTCGGGAACGCGCCGTCAGCCGTCAGCCGTGCCAGACTCAGCCAGACGGACGAGAATGCCAGGGCGAGAACCGCGTGAATCGATACCGGCTACGATGGCCCACGAACATCCACTCGGCTATTCGCCGCTGTTCGCCGCGCTTCGTTGCTCGCTCGGGTTTGCGCCGTTTGCGCGTTCCCTAGTTCCCGAGCTAGTTCCTATCCCGTCGCCATAGAGTATGCGCTATGCGCCTACGAACGATGCTTCATTGCTTTTCATCCATTCACCTTCGTGCGCGCACGAAAGCACCAAAGAAAGCACCTTCCACCAATCGCCTTTCGCGACGAGAAGCAATCGAAAGATGGACGATGGACGACATTTATAGGTGTGTTCTTTTTGGCTGAACTTGTTGCACCGTTTATCTTTTCTCCCTCTCTTTTTCCCTCCCACATTGGAGACGAAAGAGGAAAAATGAACGGTGCAAAAAAAATTCAGCTAAAAGGAACAGACCTGTGAATGCGAGAGGTAACCGGACCGGATATGGCGGCCATGACGGGTATCGATATTTGATTCTATCAATCTTGCCTTCGGCCGCGACAGAGAGAAACCTTCTTCTTCTTCTTCTTTGGGAATTGAGAATTGGGAATTGGGATTTGAGAATTGGGAATTGGGAATTGGGAATTGAGAATTGAGAATTGAGAATTGGGAATTGAGAATTGGGAATTAAGAATTGGAAATTGGAAATTGGGAATTGAGAATTGGGATTTGGGATTTGGGAATTGGAAATTGGGAATTGGGAATTGGGAATTGGGCCGGCCGAGCGCGGCCGCCGCGGCCAGAATATCTCCTCATCCTGTTGGCTAGTTCGGACACGAATCCATTAGCACGGACGCAAACCATGTGCGGTTACCGAGCGAAACGACGTAATTGAGTTTCACTTTCTCAGGCTCACAGGCGCGTCGGAAAATGCAACACACGAAAAAGGCCGGGATGGGATGGGCGGATGGCCTCTCTCAGGTTTCTCTCTGGCCGCGATAAGATTCCTATCCATCGAATGTCTATATTTGGTGCGACTTTGGCCTCCTTATTATCCATCTATATAAAATATATAAATATATAAATTATTAAATATATATATAAAATATACTGATTTGGTTGGTAAGATATAACTTTCGTGTTTGTTATCCTTGGTGCAGTCAAAACGATCGGTAATATCACCGTTCTTCAATTACCTCCGGACCCACTGGACACTGGACACTGGACACTGGATGGTCACGAAAATTTGCCCAAGACTGGCCGACCCATCGCACCGACACTCCGCTGCAGATTCTCCGCCGGCCTGTGTTTACTCCACCAATCCTCCGCCAGCCGGCGTCTTCATTTATTTCTTATTATTATTAAAATTAAATTTAGAAAAAATTATATATTAATTTGAAGGTAATACAATGTGTAATTAAGTTCGTTTTTTTTAATTTGACTTATTAACTAAGGGCCATTCTACAATACGTCGTAAACAATGGCTACTGGCAATTAACTGGAAGTTGAAAAGGGCTGCATTCGAGAAGCGCGCTATTAGCGCTATTGCATCATTCTGTCTTTATCGCTCATCAGATGTAAAACAAGGATAGAATAAGCAAATAGCGCTAATAGCGCGCTCCCCGAATCCAGCCAAGTGTTATTTCCATGTTTTGCGCTTGTCAAAAGAGAGTTGGCGAACTTTTGTTAACCTTTTGGCCGACAGTAACTGGGCAAGCGGCAATCAGAAATAACACTTTTCAACTAGCAGTTGCCATCGTTTGCGACGTATTGTAGAACCGGCTTAATTCTTCGTGCATGTGTGTGAAAATGTGTATTTTAAATTCTGTGCATTTTCTGACCCTTTAAATATTTTTCAGGGCACGCGCAATATTATACATAAGTAGAATGTCGTCGCAAACTATATAGATTGTTTAACGTGGACTTTAATATAGTCTCGTAAGTACTCTATCTTATTCTATCTATCAATTAGTATCTATATATACTTTTATAATGTTGCAGTATACCGTCCTACATTTGGCGTAAAGCCCGTTTTACCTTTTACCTCCGTGTCTCTCACTCGCGCCGCGCCGCACACACCATGCACAGTAGCCGCGCGCAACGCGGCTCGCCGTCGCGAGAGGAAAGGATGACTCTCCAGCGGGAAATTGCCGCGATGCGTGTCCGAGAGGTGCGCGCGTATACCAGCACTTTCATTGTTCTTCGATGTCTCGGCGCGAAGAGGCGCGAGCGATTTCGCGTGCGTTACCACGGCCACCAGCTTGACGTACCCTGTCGTCGTCATCGTCATCGTCGTCGTCGTCGTCGAGCGACGGGAGCGAGCCGAATACTCCGTGAAAGTAAGTGTGCGAAATCTTTCTTCAGAATTACATATTCCAGTGAGTCGCAAAATTCAAATACGCGTCTCGTACACAGCGAGACATATTCTACACGCTATGGCAATCAGAGCGACAAAAATGCCCGAGGAAACAGAGGTGTCTCCCAACAGCGCGAGAGCAACTTTTTAAATTTATTAAATTTATGCTTTAGATAATTTGAATAATATTGCGATAAAAATTTCCTGACGCCCGTCTTATGTTTCTGAACTCTTATAAAAGAGAAAAACGTACAAACTTTTTATTACAATTTATTTTAAATTTGTATTTGCTTGATATCAAGATTTATTTGGAAATTGTTTAAATAATTGCGTTAAGAAAAGGAGATGTAATGATTTGTCGAAATCTTAAGCTTATACTTTGATTTGAATTATTTAAAAGATATACACGTAGATGAAAATATTAAGAAATCTCTTCAAGACTACAAGATATTCTCATCGAAAGTTCTAGCGAGTCGCGAGATATGATACATCGATAAGAAATCCTGCACGCGAACCATATGAAGTCCCGTGTACACTTTAAGACTCCTTATAGTGTTTTGGACAGTAACGTAATGGGAAGTTAGGGAAGCGAATTGCCCAACACTGTACGCAAATATCTGTTTAACGCGGCCAAAATGATTAACGGAGCGCGAGAGTGGCGGCGGCGGGATGAATGGAGTCGGATTCTGCATTAGCATACAAGGGCGAACAATGCAATTTCGCCATACTAACGTCGTAGAGTCTCTCTCTCGCAACTTAATTCGCCTGTACGGGTTGTAAACAGTGCCGGCAGTAATAAAATGCACGCACCCAATTGTGACGATACGAGGTATTGGCCAGTTGGAAAATTGGATACTTTCATCCTAAGTGTTGGATTTTCCGGTGGATTTTTAGTTTAGCGTAGCGTTTAATTGTATGTAAAAGTGTTGTTGATTAAAATA